>NC_081527.1:9869572-9907072 GCF_030273125.1 Centropristis striata | reverse complement strand
GAAATTGTTCTCATCCCCTTTGGCAAACACAGAAACTTCATCTGCTTACAGACCTGGGATCAGTTTCCCTTCTTTTGAATTCTCAGCCACCAAAGAAAGTGCCACACAGGCTTTAGCTGAGTGTAAATTGTGTTGAATTTTTTTCTCTCCCCCCTTCTTCTCTTTCACTCCTTGCCAGTTATTGCTTCCTCTTTTCTTTCCAGAGAACTGCCCCCCTGTGAGTTCTGATTGGTTACCTGTGTTGTGAGTCAAGGTAACCCGTAGTGACCATTGTCAGTGTGGAGCAAATGTAAACACGGGCGTATTTGCAATGTAAAGCAGCAGAGAGACAAGCACCCGATCTGCAAACAGCCCGGTGGTTTATATGAGGGTTGTGTGTGTGTGTGTGTGTGTGATGACCTCATCACATATCATATTAACTCAGTAGGTCAGCGTCAACTGAACAAAAAGGATATATAGGATATTTTCTGTGTTTGATGCCTTGTAAACTTAATGTAAACACATGGATATATATCAGCTAAAAAATGAAGACTTGGTTGAGAAAAAGGCTTACAGAGAGACACTCAGGATGTTAGATACATACAGTAAAAGAGACATCTGTCTTTTTCCAGTCCCTGATGCTCCCTAGTGGCAAAACACCGCACCAACACCCTTAACAACAACTGTGAACAACCTTTTCATTTTTCTCTCTTTCCTCTATCTCTCTCTTTTGTAATAAGCAACAAATGGAAGAGCTTCTATGAACACCAGTCCCAGAGGTTGGCTGAGTGATGCTCAGGGTTCTGGTGCAGGCTATTTGATGACTGTCACCACTGTTTCTTGGTAATCATCAGCTCTCTCCTGAGGCCCTCTGCAGCCAGCCCTGCTGTCTCTGTATACCGTCACTGCTGCATCGGTTGCATAACTACCCTGTCTATGAACTTCATATAGGAGAAACTAGTTTGCTCTGCATAACCATTATATGTTCACAAAGAGCACATGATACATGATGCTGTGCAATATGTCCTCAAATAGAGAAAACATGATAAAAGGCCTTCAAAAATGCCCTGAAAATATGACAAAAATGTCCTCTAAGATGCCCTTAATAGAAAAGAAAAAAACATGATTAAGCGCCCCTAAAATGGAGAAATATATACTATAAAAAGTATCCTAAGTTACCCTTAAATGGTAAAAACATAATAAAATTCCCTCACAAATGCTCTTAAATATGACAAAAATAGCCTCTAAGGTGCCCTTAAATGAAAAGAAAAATATAATTAAGTGCCCTGTTAGATGCCCTTAAATGGAGAAAATATGATAAAGTATCCTCTAAGTTACTTTGAAATGCAGAAAACATGATAAAGTGCCCCCCAAAATGCCCTTAGAATATGATAACGTATCCGCTACGATGCCCTTAATTTAATAAAATATGACGAAGTATCCTCTAAGTTACCCTGAAAAGCAGAAAACATGATTATATGCCCTCGCAAATGCCCTTAAATGCAGAAAACATGATAAAGTGCTGTCAAAAATGCCCTTAAATGGAGAAAATAAAAATAAAGTGCCCTCAAAAATGCCCTTAAATGGTAATGGTGAAAACATGATAAAGTGCCCTCAAAAATGCCCTTAAAATATGACAAAAAATCCTCTAAGATGCCTTTAAATGAAGTGACATTTGACAAAGTGCCCTGTTAGATGCCCTTAAATGGAGAAAATATGATAAAGTATCCTCTAAGTTACCCTGAAATGCAGACACAGGATAAAGTGCCCTCACAAATGCCGTTAAAATATGACAAAAAATATCCTCTAAGGTGCCCTTGAATGGAGAAAACACGATAAAGTGCCCTCAAAAAGGCCCTTGAAATATGATAACGTATCCACAGTGGCATTGGTTCCCAACCTATTATTTGGAGCCCCACCTACCTGTGTTTGTGAAGTTTTTGAGCCAAGCCACACACACACACACACACACACACACACACACACACACACACACACACACACACACACACACAACACCCATTATCTTAAATTGTGGACCAAAATATGTTTCTAAGTGGGTTAATACAGACTACTGATTATTCCATTTCATGTGTTATTATGATTTTTTAATCTTTTATTTAACATACACAAATATTGTTTTGATAACCTCAAACTTCAGACAAAGTTTCGTGCACCCCCTGTAATCTCTGGCGCCCCATTAAGGGGGGCCCAGACCCCAGCTTGGGAACCCCTGCTCTAAGGTACCCTTAACTGTAGAGAACATAATAAAGTTCCCTCTAGGTGCCTTTAAAAATTGAGAACTTGATGCAGGTCTCCATGTGCACTGGAGCCCCGTTGCATTCAACTGCTGCCCTTTATTATGCATGCAGCCCTGCCCTGCACACAGCCTGTGGTATAAGAGCTTTATTCAGCCTGATGAGTGTTGGGTGATCTATGAGTAGAAACTGACATGTTGTAGTTATAAATGCTATAGTCACTTATTTATTACGAAATTAGATTTTGAGGATTCTCACATCTGCATCTTTCAAAAAAGGTGCAAGGCACAGCATTTATAAAAAAAATTCTAGCTTTAATCCGATCCATATACATCTGTTGGTGGAGATGGATTGAATAAATCAAGCGTACCCTTCATTCCTTCATTTTATTTTGACATTTTTTCCACTGCAATAGCAGGCGGCTTCAAGAATGTGCTGGTTTGGCTAAAAAACAAGGTTTACTCCCATAATGTTTTTATAAAGGAGCAGACGGTATTATTTTATTATTACAATATGTGTGTGTGAGAGAGGAAAGGTAGGTGGTATTGTTAGTAAGAAATGATTGATTACCTGCAAGTAAGGCAATGAAACCCAAATTAAAGTAGATTAAAGTACTAGTCACAAAGTGATTCTTAGGTTGAAGCGATTAGGGACTGTATGCAAATTATTTCAGGGGGAAGGGTCAGAAGGGGAGGATCAGAGACAGGTTTGGGTCTGGTTATGTGTTTTTTCCCCCTTTTTTATTGCTGAAATATTTATTATAAATATGAATTATGTGCTCATATAACAACTGAATCTTTTGTGGCAGCATAGAGATGTCTCACACACAAACACACACAAACACACACACACACACACACACATTCAGAAATCCTCACACACTCGCACACACACTCACACACACACACACACACACACACACACACACACACACACACACATACACCCACACACTTCTATACACTCACTCTTACACACACACAAACACAAAACCCTCACACACACACACACACACACACACACACACACACACATTCAGAAATCCTCACCCACTCGCACAGACACTCACACACACACACACACACACACACACATACACACACTATCTCTCTCTCACACACACACATACACACACAGACACACACACACATACACACACACTTCTATACACTCACTCTTACACACACACAAACACAAAACCCTCTCACACACACACACACACACACACACACACACACACACTCACTCACACAAACACACTCTCACACTCACCCTCTCTCACACACACTCACACACACACACACACACACCTATCAGGGGTATTTTATGCCAGCACACTATACTTAAACGCCTAAAACGCGTCGCCTGTGCCAGCATAAAGTCTGATTAATAGGCGTGCTTACAGACAAGCGTATTGCGAGTACACCAGATAACATGGGTGACGGGTGAAAAGTGCCATGAGCGAACGTAGCGGACGTCTGTGTGTGTGTAACGCGTGTACGCCTATAACAGTTCAGCTGTTACACAGAGTCTCAGCTTCATATGGTATTGTTTATAAGAAAGCATAACTTATAGATGAACTCCAAGCCCCCACAGAGCTGTCAGGATATTTCTATTATTTTCAGGCCAGTTTTTATTTTCTTGTTAACGAAATCTCTCTCTCTCTCTCTCTCTCTCTCTCTCTCTCTCTCTCACACACACACACACACACACACATTAAGCAACTATTTCTAACAGATCTAGCAGGTTATTCAGACTGTCAGGAGCCAAAAGGAACAGATACACAAATCTATTATATTGTTTGTTATTCCCATTCATGTTGCTCACAGTAAAATCATTCAGCCTTGTTTATTTTTAAATATCTATACAATCCTTTGGGGAGATTTAAGTGTCGGGTAATGTGACTTTTTCTTGTCCTAAATTTTTACTTTGTTTCAACCTTCCCTATGTAATATCTTATTTCATAGAGTTACATTAAAAAGACAACTTGTATTTGCCACAATGTTCATAAAGGTGCACAAAGCTGCAGGGGACAACAGTTCTGTTTTTGTTTCGGGTGTCATTGATTCATTGGTAGCACACGTTTGAAGTTCCATTAATATATTACATATTACATCATGCAGAAATACTTGCTAACTGTTTGAAAAGACAACATTCAAATGGTTGGGGGAGGGGTTAAGTAAAATTTAGCATAGAATAGCATCAAAGTTTATACCGAGGATACACAATTAAAGAATTTACAATAATTGTTATAATATGTTGACATGCTGTGGAGGCTGTTTGTTGTTATTGTTTTAAGTAAAGAGGAGTGTTCAAAGGAAACATCTGTTGCCCAGTGGGGCTTTGCTTTTTCATCCAAATCATTTTTGTTCAGTCCCTTAGTGAATGGATTGATTAGTTATTGATAGATTAGTTTTGATAAAGAGACTGTTAAAGATTCTCTGGCTCCAGCTTATCAAATGTAAATATGTGGCCAGTCTAAAAGTCTTTATTGATAGGAAACTGAATATTTGGTTTTGGTCGGATAAAAAAAATAAATCAATATTATAATGTCGGGTTTTGGAAACTATGACAGGCAGTGTTTCATTTTTTTCTTATTTTATTTTCAACAGTGAAACATAAAAATAATGGGCAGACTAACTGGCAACTGAAAATAATCATTAGTTGCAGACCTAATATTATGCATTTCAGCTTGCTGAATAACTGCAAACTTATGCATCTGCACATTCAGAGACAAAGTTTGCATGGAAAACTGAACAGGAAATGGATGAAAGAAATGCTCAAGACTACATGGGGCGTCAGTCTGATGAATTCCTTCTGCTGACCACGTCTGCTTACCTTCTGCTGCTTCTGCTGTGTGTGTGTGTGTGTGTGGTGTCTATGGATGTGTGTGTGTGTGTGTGTGTGTGTGTGTGTGGTGTCTATGCATCCATGTGTGTGTGTGGTATATGTGCAGGTGTGTGTGTGTGTGTGTGGTGTCTGTGCGTGGATGTGTGTGTGTGTGTGTGTTTGGTATATATGCGTGTGTGTGTGTGTGTGTGTGTGTATGTGTGTGGTGTCTATGCATGTGTGTGTGTGTGTGTGTGGTGTCTGTGCGTGGATGTGTGTGTGTGTGTTTGGTATATATGCGTGTGTGTGTGTGTGTGTGGTGTCTGTGCGTGGATGTGTGTGTGTGTGTGTTTAATATATTTGCGTGTGTGTGTGTGTGTGTGTATGTGTGTGGTGTCTATGCATGTGTGTGTGTGTGTGGTGTCTGTGCGTGGATGTGTGTGTGTGTGTTTGGTATATATGCGTGTGTGTGTGTGTGTGTGTGTGGTATCTATGCATGTGTGTGTGTGTGGTGTCTATGTGTGTGTGTGTGTGTGTGTGTGTGTCTACGCATGTGTTTGTGACATTTCTACATCTGTGAAAATGAGTGATGAGTTGCGGTTTTTGTTTCATTTATTAACCGTTCCTTGAAGTATAAAATCAATGGTGTGTGACCAAAAAAAAATGCACATAAAAGTAACAAAATGTGCAGAAAGCATTCTCACACATGTCCTCGCTCGCATATGGACCTCGGTGTCAACACTCCCTCACTCAGGCAACAACACAAAATCTCACATACCTTCGTTTTGTGCTCTCATCGGCAGCGTGAGGGTTTCACTTTGAGTTTGGTTCAACATTTTTCCCTTGAAGTATTTCCATGGCTTCAACTATTCCCAAATGTTAGTGGAAGTTATGCCCGACTGAAAGCTGTCTCCCTTGTGCCATCGGTCTGCAATAAGTGCTCTGAAACTAAGGACGAAGCCAGCAAGTCTTCCACATCAAGAACTTTGCATATGCTTTTTAAATGATTACATATTTATCAGACGCACTGCATTCAAATGAGAAGAGGAATGAGAGCTGTATCTGGATATAAGATAAAGCTATACGGTGTGTATCTCAGGTTCATATTTGCATATATTATGTTTCTATTATGTAGGATTATTCTACAAGCACCAAAAGGTTAAGAAAAGAGGCAAGTGGTGCCTGTCAAATATTTGAAACCTAAGTCAAACATTATGTTCATACAACTGTTCATAATTGTCTCTGAATGCGGTTTTGCTGGCACAAGTCTGACGAACACGTGTGTAAATATGCAATATGTGGCTTGTTGGGGTAGAAAAACATGAGAGAATGTTTGGAGAAAGAGAGAGCAGAAAGAGGCCATACCAGGTCTGTTCACACCCCAACCCATGAGACCCACAATGAAGAATCAGTCCTCCGGTCCTGCCATTTCCAGCACTTTATGTTGGCTCCTAGAACTGTGAGGAGGAGAAAAAAAAACTGTTTGTACTGGTATGTGATCTGTTTGTACATATTTGGTGTCCAAATGTACTGCACGTGTTTCTGTAGAGACAGTGTGTTTAAAGAGTTGAATGCAGTTAATAAAGTAAAAGCTGCAGTGTTTGTTGTCTGCAGAGAGACTCTCAGCCAAGCTAACATGATGAGTCTATAAAAAGTTTACGGTATTTTTATTGCTTTAATGAGGTGCTTTTTCTCATTAACCTTTTGGCATCAATCTCCTGCCGGGTTTCATCTCTGTTTTTTTTTGGCTCCAAATAGCAATAAAGTGAAATTAACTCTACAATAGACCGCTGTGGCATTATGTTTGTTTGGCAGAACTATGGAGAATCTTTCTCCAATAACTGTGGTGAAACTGTTATTGTACTGAAATCTAGATATAAAGTTACAGCTGTGAGAAAAGGAGGATTAGTGAATATAAGATTGAATATTGTCTATACAGAAGCAGTAGGAAGAAACTTGCCGAACTGCTCCTTTTAAGCAATAATTTGACAATTTGAAAACATGTTTCTTTTCTTCTTTATTGCCAAGAATTGGATGAGAACATTGACACCACTCTCCTGTTTATGTGATAAACATGAAGCTGCAGCCAGGAGACAGTTAGCTTAGCTTATATAGCTAGAAGCAAGCTAATAAAATCTGCCTCGCAGCACCCCTTAAGCTTCTTAACTAACATGTTATATATATAGTTTATTTAATCACTACAAAGAGCAAAGTACAGTTTTTACCTTTTGACAGAGCCTGGATAGCTGTTTCCTAGCTTAGCTTAGCTTAGCTTAGCATAGAAAGTAAGGCTGTGTTTCTAAAAGTGGTGGAATGTAACTAAGTATTTACTCAAAATTGTACTTAAGTATATTTTTGAGGTGCTTGTACTTTACTTGAGCATTTCCATTTTATGTAACTTTATACTTCTACTTCACTACATTTTGAGGCAAATATTGTACTTTATACTCCACTATTTTTAGATGACAGCTTTAGTTACTTTTCAGGTCGAGATTTAACATAAAAACATGATTTTAAGTTATAAGGCATTTGTTTTTAATTAAGCCTCCTAACAGTGTGTGTGTGTGTGTGTGTGTGTGTGTGTATGTGTATATGTATGTTTGTATAAAACACTGCTTACACGAATGCATCAACACAAATTATGTTATAATATATAAAACAATCTTAGTGGGGCCTTTTTGCATAACGAATACTTTTACTTTTGATACTTTAAGTACATTTTGATGCTGATGCTTTTGTACTTTTACTTCAGTAAGTTTTGAATGCAGGACTTTTACTTGTAGTGGAGTAATTTCACAGTGTGGTATTAGTACTTTTACTTAAGTAAGGGATCTGAATACTTCTTCCACCTCTGGTTGTTAGATTATTTGTATTGATGCATTTATGTAATAAGCATTTTAATTTTGTAAAGACAGGGCTAATTTAACTACTTAATATACTGTTATGAGTTTTAATTTTTTTAAAAAGTATAATAACTTTAAGATGTAAAAATGTAGTGAAGTAGAAGTATAAAGTTACATAAAAAAGAAATACTCAAGTGAAGTACTTAGGTAGAGTACTTGAGTAAATGTACTTAGTTTCTGGTCCCGACCCTCTAATACGACCCACAAGATCAATACATCCTCATATCTAATTGTAATCGTTGATGCTTTAAACACGTTAGTGTTGCAAATTGGAATAGTTGCCATTTCGATTGCATGTTGACTTACTTATTCTGTCAAACTTTAGCATAAAGTCTGTGAGAGATTGTTTACTACTTCCTAAGTTGCCATAAATCAGTGCTGCCTGAGCCAGTGAATGATTTTCATTTCAAACACAAGTTTTGTGGAGCAAAATATGAGATTCTAAATTGACCCTGAGCTAATTACACTTTGATTTATAGACTGTTCTGTAAGTAGTTCACTGCACATGAAACATTTTACTTTCTTTCTTTAACTTTCTTCAACTGTTCATTTCTTCGTAGCATTTTTCCTGATCTTGGAGGACAATCAATCACATCGGT
The DNA here is from genome assembly GCF_030273125.1 of Centropristis striata. NCBI lineage: Eukaryota > Metazoa > Chordata > Actinopteri > Perciformes > Serranidae > Centropristis > Centropristis striata. Next base: position 9,898,504 of record NC_081527.1, on the reverse strand, counting down.
AGCAGGCCGATGCCAGTATCCACAGGCAAGATGCATCGGTTAAACTCCATTGGGAGCAGAGAAGGAGATAATTTGAGGAGGAATGTACTGAATGTGATTTCTTTCACTTAAAAAGCCGCTCACAGCCCTGGGTTTGATTTAATGTCAAACCACACTGAATTGTTTCAAACCATAATACAAGAACAGAGGCAGAGGGTTTTTTTTGGGTGGAGTGGAGACAGGAATGTAGCAAGGGAAATGAGGATAGAGGTAGAAAAAAAGAAAGAAGAAAAAACAGGCTGAAAAAGAAGAGGGAGTAAAGGCAAGGAGAGCGGATGAAGAGATGAGTCGAGGAGGGGTGGTGAGAGATCACAGGACAGAGAGCTTCTTTGACAGTTAACGTGACATGCGTGACACTGGTTTAGCCTGAAGGAACATTCTCAGGTCACAGCTGTGTGTGTGTGTGTGTGTGTGTGTGTGTGTATGTGTGTGTGTGTGAGGAAAAATAGGGAGATCACAGTAATGTTCTGTGTTAGCGTTCACCATCACATGATGCCGCCTGCCGTCACACTTAAATCAACCCCCCCAACACACACACACACACACACACACACACACACACACACAGAGTCAGGCTATGATAACAGGCAAAGCTGGAACATTCACAGTCAAAAATGATTATGAATGTGTATCTGAACAGATAATTGAAAAGTTATGCTTCTCGGGGGTGGAGATAGTGACACAAGTGACTTGTTTCTTATTTGTTTTATTTATTTATTTATTTAAAAAAGACCAGCTAAGGTAAGGAGTATGGTTAAAATGGAGCAAATACAGTCATGAAGCCTTATAAACAGCCCCAATATTAAACAGGATAATACAACAGCTGAAATCACACAACATCAGTAGTTCAATAACTAGTGGGAAAATGACAACGTAGCAAATAAAGTATGCAAAATACTCAATACATCCATATATATTATAGAGGCAATATGTAACAAAATAACGTAAACAAATCTCAAACCAGAGCATTCTGTATACATACTGTTAATGAACTCTTCTAAGCTGCTGCAGTATGTGTGTGTTAGCAACACGTCATACAGCGTCACACTAAAATACACAATGTCTGTACAATGCAGAACTTATTTCTAAGTTCATTCATAGTAACATTCACCATCCGGGCTGCGAGCCCGATGAGCTGTCAATGCTGATCGACCCTTGACCCCCAACTTTACATAACACTTGCTGAACTTCACCCCCAGCTTCCTTCTCAATTATTGGTGTTTTGAATGCACATTTTCCCCTTTGACATGCCTTAAAACTTGTCTTCCAAGTATACAGCTTTTGATAATTATTTTTCCTGTACAGGGAGAGTGTGCAGCAGTCCATGATGAAAGTATTCAGATCCTAGTTCAGTAACTTTATACTTCTACTCAACTACATTTTGAGGCAAATATTGTACTTTTTACTTCACTACATTTAGCTGACAGATTTAGTTACTTTTCAGGTCGAGATTTAATACAAAAAACATGATAAATTAAAAGTTATTGTACAATTTTAAAAATGTAAACTCATAACAGTATATTAAGTAGTTAAATGAGCCCTATCTTTACAAAAATAAAACGCTTATTACATAAATGCATCAATATAAATAATCTAATAACCAGAGTATTCAGATGCCTTACTTAAGTAAAAGTACTAATACCACACTGTGAAATTACTCCACTACAAGTAAAAGTCCTGCATTCAAAACTTACTGAAGTAAAAGTACGAAAGTATCTGCATCAAAATGTACTTAAAGTATCAAAAGTAAAAGTACTCGTTATGCAGAATGTAATGTAATATATACTAAATATATTATTATATAGACATGCGTAATCATGTTAAATTGATCACTTTTTTCACGTTAAATCTTGACCTGAAAATTGATTTTTTTTTTAGGAGTGTGAAGATAAGTTTGTAAAGGCAGGGGCTCATTTTAACTACTTAATAAACTGTAATGAGGTTTAATTTTTTTTAAAAAGAAGTCTTATTACTTTACATTTATCATGTTTTTGATGTTAAATCTTGACCTGAAAAGTAACTAAAGCTGTCTAAAGCTAATCTAGTGGAGAAAAAAAGTCAAATATTTGCCCCTAAAATGTAGTGGAGTAGAAGTATAAATTTACATGTGTGGAAATACTCAAGTAAAGTACAAGTACCTCAAAACTCTTACCTTAGTACAGTACTAATTCCACCACTGCAGCAGTCCATCAAGGCAAGTGTTGAGAGTTTTAGTCTGAAGTGCTTCAAATCAATAATCTCCAAAGAGAAAGGGAAGTCTGTTAAAGCTATAATATGTAACATTTCTGCAGTAAAATATCTTCAAACAATTATCTCTCTTATATGTATTTATTTGATTGGTGTACTTTCTTTAACCAACTAAAGTTTCCAACCATGTTCAGAAAGGAAACCAGCAATTTTATTCAAGGTAACGATGCATGTCAGTTGGTTATTTAACCTTCCAGGCAGCCTGTTTCTCCCCTCAAAACGTCAGTAGAGGTCTCGTGTACAGGCTGTGAAAACAAGCTATATTTACATATTTCACTGTCCGGTGTAATGCTGAGTTTAAAAGGGTGGATTCCCATATTTGATTGGATGCTGGGGTGGTGGATGGGTTAAACAAACAGTGTACTTTCACACAGGAGACACGGTTTGTGTCCCATGTGAAACAAAAGAAAAGATTTTAACATAAGTTACGTGAATCACGTTTTTGAACGTAACTTGCGTCTTTTATTTAACTTGCTTTGTCACGCGACCCTTGGTTTCAACATGGCCTCCTGGAGGTCATGCGACAAATTAAAGCATTGCTATTGGTTCCCTATACTCTTCCCTCTTTTTTAAAGTATTGCATCACTCAAAAAGATGCTTTGTAGAAATTTGACAGGCCAAAAATGAGGGCAACACCGTACCATAGAGGGTTAAACTGTCTTTTATAACGCCTTACCAGGACGTTTTTTGCCCTGAACCTAAGGTCAGTGGTTTTATAACATAAATCCAGAGAAACTGCAGCCTTTTTTACAACCGTGAGTGTGCTATTTTTAAAAAGTGCCGCTGTACTGCGAGTTGTAAAACGCGAGCCGCAATACGTAATTGGTGGTGTTGACACACGACCTCTTTTGTCGTTAAGGTTGGAGAACTTGTTGTTCAAGGGAAACAACGGACACACTGTCACTCACTAACAGTAATACAGCATCTTTTTCTGCCACACAGCATCATTTTTTTCTGATTTACCGCCATTCTGCAACACTGGAAAGGCTTCATTGATGTTTGTGATATTTCAGTATAGATTCAGCTTATTACTACAGCCACCAAGCTAATGCACACGGTAATGTTACAACATTCAACACGCTTATAAAGGTTTTTTTTGTATGGTTGTATTGATCATGGGCCACCCCATGACTCCATTACCCCACATAATGGTAAGCAAAATTAACATTACGTTAGCTAACATTACATGTGGTTATTTCCTTAGACTAAAATGGCATCGTTTGAATAAAGCTTTGATACATTACCTCGTCCGTGAACATGGTTTCTGCCTTAGTCACGTTGTCAATAATGGTTGTTTATGATGAGGAAAACAGCTGAGATGGTCCCACGCTACTTCACGACGTCATCAAAGTCCGTCTTGTGTCTCAGGCAAAAATTGCATAATGTGCGTTTAAAAGAGTTTAAGGTGACTTCATACGGTGTTGGCGATAAGGAAAGAATGGGCACTTATCCTCATTCACTCATCCATACTTCACTATTTTGTTGTTTTTTTTCCTCGTGTTTCGTCCTGTCTTTGGTCCGTGGCCCTCCTCAGGCTGTAGTCGACTTGTTGGTCATGCGGGAGTTGCTCTGGTCGGAGGCCCGGTCTGTGACTTTCAGCTTCATGCACGACTGCTTCTCGTCCATCAGCATCTCAGCCGGTAGGCACCAGCAGCACAGGCAGGACTAGAGGGGAAGAAGTTGGGAGAGAAATGGATAAGTATTTATACAGTATTCCCAGTTAAAAGAAAAAGGCGTGGTTCCTTTTGGTTTTTTTTTTTTTTGATAGTCCGATATACAGGTGCATCTCAATACATAGAATAGAATATGATGGAAAAGTCAATTTCCTGTAGTTCAAGTCAAATAGCCCCAACCAAGTATTGAGTCATATAGATGGACATACTTTTCAGAGGGCAACATTTCCATATTAAACCGTACTTTTTAAAATTGGTCTTTTGTAATATTACATTTTTTTTGAGACACTGAATTTTAGGTCTTCATTAAATGTAAGCCATAATCATTATAAGTAGACGTGTGGACTTTGTGCTGACTCAAACCTGCGTACACGAGCTGAGAGCAGACGTGAGATCTGATCGTACCCTCAGCTCACGTCCAAATTGATAAATGCCGAGCCTTGCGTAGAAATGATCGTACGCTCACTTTACGCTCTTTTTCTGTCGTATGCTCGTTTGATAAATGAGGGCCAGTGTGGACAACAAACATCATATAGGCATGACACAGCTGTTGGCCTGTCTCTGTCAAAGGTAACTGGCCAATAGAACTCGGTTGTGTGTAAGTCCAATCTGACCGGGGCGGGCCAAGACAGATGAAATGTGATTTGTTACAGAAACCGGGGCTCATTCTGACTGGGGTCCTGTGAGAGCTGTGTCAGTCTGAGTCCACCGCTGCATAACTTTACCTGTGACCTAAATAAAGCCGGCATTGAAACCAGTCTTTTTTTTATCTGGTTGTGTTTACTCTTGGGCTTCCAATCAACAAACCTGAGAAACCTTTAAACTAACCATGTTCTTTTTTCCTAACTCAAGGCTGAGTTAGCCTTATTCAATGTATAACTCTTGAACCTTTCAGTCCATTTTTTTTTTATTTCCATGGGGTTAATTCAGCAAACACACTCCAAAAGCCTCTGAATAGACCTAAAACCAATCAGAGCAACCAAACAACGGCCTGGTCACAAACTTTATCAAACTTTATGAAATTCCAATGTGTTTCTGAAAACATTGATTTATGCAACAAATAGGCAACACTGTAACCAAATCTTCATATTTCATATTTGATCAGCACCACCTATTTTGACAGTTTGATCTGAGTTTTTTTGTTCAAGGCCTGGCCAGCTGGAAATCTGACTCATCAGCCAGGACAAATAAAACATGAGCTCAACAGATTCCACAGAGTAGTTTTGGGTGACCACAGAAAACCACTTTACAACATTGTGGTTTTAAATCAGCATGTGACAAACAGCATCTGTCAAGTATCACATTGCTGCAAAAGTTATCATAGAAACTCACACAACACTTTCATGAGAAGTTAAGACTATTACTGCATATCCTTTGCATATTATGCCCGGCTCTATTCGGCTCAACTTGCTCATATTTGGTTTTGGTTGTTCGAGGTTCCAGGTGAACTGAGTGGGTGGTGTTAAAACACGGTTGACCCCTGATTGGTCAACAGTGCTTCCTAAGTTGGCAGTGAGCCAATGAATGATTTTCATTTCAAACACAAGTTTTGTGGAGCAAAATTAGATTTTTGAGAAATTAAAAGTTATTATGCATTTTAAATTGTATATTAAACCGTTAAAATGAGCTTTACAAAATTAAAACACTGCTTACATAAATGAATAAATACAAATAATCTAATAATATATAAAACAATCTGAGTGGGTTCATTCTGCATAACGAGTACTTTTACTTTTGATACTTTTAAGTACACTGTTGTTTTAAGTACTATCTATCTGTCTGTCTATCTATCTATCTATCTATCTATCTATCTATCTATCTATCTATCTATCTATCTATCTATCTATCTATCTATCTATCCATTTTGATGCTGATACTTTTGTCCTTTTACTTCAGCAAGTTTTGAATGCAGGACTTTTTCTTGTAGTGGAGTCATTTTTAGTGTGGTACTCATACTTTTACCGAAGTAAGGGATCTGAATATTTGTTCCACCACTGCTCACTTTTCTCTTTGGTTGTTGGTGAAAGAGTCCAGGAAGTTTGAAGTCAAATTGAAGATGACGCCACGGCAGTTTTAACTCTATGGAGTCTTGGACTATTTTGTCCATTTTTGAATCCTTTTCGTTTCTTTTTTTGTGTCTTTTTTGGTCATTTTGTGTCTGTTGTTGTGTCTTGTTTTAGTTATTTTGTGTCTTTTTTTGTCATTTTGTGTCTTTTTTGGTCATTTTGTGTCTGTTGTTGTGTCTTTTTTTGGTCATTTTGTGTCTTTTTTTGTGTCTTATTTGGTCATTTTATGTCTGTTGTTGTGTCTTTTATGGTCATTTTGTGTCTGTTGTGTCTTTTTTGGACATTTTGTGTCTGCCGTTGTCTTTTTTTGGTCATTTTGTCTCTTTTTTGGTAATTTTGTCTCTTTTTTCTAGTCATTTTGTCTCTTTTTGTGTCTTTTTTGGTCATTTTTGTGTCTTTTTTTGACGTCATGAAGAAGTCGTGCTCCGGCGCTTTCGTGGACTCCAGAGGGTTAAATGAGAATTCCCCCCAAACACTACGAAGGAACTATCCAGACTGGAAAAGAAAAGGACCTGGTACCATGCAGTGGGAATGTGCCAGTTGAACCTTACCCTGAAGCAGTTCTTGAAGCGCTTGCTGACCATGTACAGGGCGATCGGGTTGATGCAGGAGTTCACGGACGCCATGTTGATTCCAATGTAGTCCAGCACCAAAAAGAAACTACAGGGGTTAAAGAGACACATTAGTCTTCCACCTCTCCTTTACTGGAGGGTGATTCATTATTCTACTAAATCATCTAGTTTACGTGTGTTTTGCTCCATACCTGAGCAGTTCGCAGCGGTTGGGATCTTTCTCATCGTAGATGGTGAGCTTCAGGATACGGCTGAGGTGGAGAGGCAGCCAGCACAGAGCGAAGACCAGAACCAGGCAGAACACTGTCTTAGCCACCTCCCTTCGCTGAGCACACACAAACACACATAAATCACTGTGTAGTAACAGATTGCACTGACAGTTTTGGCCCACATAGGGATATGGTAAAATCTGGCCACAAATAAATCGTATATCATTTTAATCTTTTTGTCTAAAAGATTTGTTTTCATAAATCAAAACAAACTGAGTAGAACATTGAGGTGGCAGTAACAGGGTACGTTTGTGGTCAGGAAAATAAAAGACTACATTTTTTTATAGCTTTAATTGGACACACTTTAACCCTTTATCAGGCAAAGAACTATATTTGGTAACTTCAGGTAATATTTTGAGAAAAAAGTTGTGAATTTACTAGATTAAAGTGGCAAATCTACAAGAAAAAAAGTCGCAGATTTGAAAGATTTAAAGTGGCAAATCTGTGCGAAAAAAGTTGCAGATTTACGGGAAAAAAGTGGGAAAAAAGCAACTTTTTTCTCGCAGATTCACCACTTTAAATCTCGTAAATCTACGCATTTTTTTCTCGTAGATTTGCCACTTTAATCTCGTGAACTTTTTTCTCAAAATATTATTTTCGAATGTTTTTTTTTACACATTCTGGCAGTATGTAATATCCTCCAATTTTCTCTAGGGTTGAAATTTGGAATTTGCAAGTATTTCAATGAGTGCCCTATTAAGGGTTAAAGTGGTGAATGGTCTTGTGTCAAGATTTGAACACAAAATATTCCTTTGGGTTCAGTTTTTTGTTCGCCCCTTCCACTTAATTAGCCACTTTAACCGTAAATGCTGCGAACCTGTTTGAGGTGGTCACTGAGAGCGATCTGGACTCCGTTCTTCTTCCTCAGCATCTCGCAGGTCATCAGGGTGTAGAAAATAGCAGTGCAGACCAACGGCAGGCAGAAATATGCACTGAACAGCCACCAGTCCTTCGCTGATTTATAAAACTACAATAAAAGGAGAGCAGCACTGAGTTATGAACAAACATCTGTACAGGAAATCTTTGGGTTAATGGTGAAACATGTCAGAAGTAAATTTAAGGGAGTGTATCCTCTATGTGACCTGAGTGAGGGACTCAAGGGGGCGTCTCAAATTCACTTGTTGACTTGCATTTGGAAATCGATTTATCAAAGTAGCTCAGTGGAAATAAAGCTGTTCATTGCTGTTATTGTAAAAGTGATGGAATGCGTGGACACGTATGCAGAGTTTTCTGTGAGCCAAGAGAGTGATAACTCCTTTGATACAGAACAATGTTTTTTTACATATATATAACGTCTGTGCACTCTGTGTAACCCTGATCCAGTCAGGAACTCTTCCACAGAATGGTAGGTATGCACATATTCATGCAGAAGTGTGTGCCAACGCGCACATCTGGCCCTCGTGTGTTTGTATGTGTCAGTATGCATTATGTGTGCATGTGCAGGTTTGCAGCGTGCACAGCTGTGTCAACACACTGTTTTTCTGCACGCTGAAGCACTGTGATTCACAGCTCACCCTCATGAAGTCGGTTTTCTGCATGGGGTGCAGCAGACAAATCCTCAAGTGTTCTCCTTTATAGTCCATGGTGATCATGTCGAAGGCTATTGCCTCAGGCACTGCCAGGACGATGGATAATATCCAGATGAGCGCTATCTCAATTGCCATCCACTTTGGAACTCCGATCCCTTTGATACGGCTCCATGAGGCCACGGCACGATACCTGAAGATCCAAGGAGGGCAGTCAGTCATCCAGCAAGTTCACATTAGATAGAGGGAGAGTTTTGGGAAGTACACATGTTCACTTTCTTGCTGAGAGTAAGCCAAAAAAGATCGATACCACTGGTGTGTAGGTGTAGTAGTGGTCATAAATAACTTCAGACAAGAAATGAACAGCAGCCTCCTGGGTAAAACACTTGTATTTGACCTATTCTCCTGGCTATGCGTACTTTACTCCTCTATGTTATCTGACTTCCAGGGTGCTTGTTTTTTAGTGTCTGATATTGCTGCTGCATCAAATTACACGTAAGAAGGAAAATGCATCGTGATAACATGCAAAATTACGAAAGAAACTGTGAGTTATCATGTGCCTTTTGGTAATTTTTTATACTGATGAAACAAATAAGATGCAATGTGTCAATTAATAAGCTTCAGAAGTCAATGTTTAAGTCAATGTTTATCATTTTTTTGTACTTTGAATGTAATTATTGTGCCAGAGTGCATAACAAATACAAAATATACATAGAGCTTATATATATATATATATATATATATATATATATATAGGCATGGAAAAAATTATTAGCCATCAAACCCAAAACCATCTTCAAGAAAATAAAAACCAAAGAATAAGTGGAATCGAGCTTTCCTTTGCATCCTTCAATGATTGATCAAGCAGCTTTTCAAGTTTGGGCAGAGTTGTGGTCACAAAGCAGACAGAACTTGACAATCCAACTTGTTTTCTCTAACTTCTTGTTCATTTTAATGCCTGGTACAACTAAAGGTACATTTGTTTGGACAAATATAATGATAACAACAAAAATACCTGATAAGAGTTTGATTTAAAAGCTGATATCTAGACATTTTCATGGCTTTCTTGACAATGATTTTGGTTATTATCAAGAAAACCATGGAAAATGTCCAGATATCAGCTCGTAAATTAAACTCTTATGAGCTTTTTTGTTGTTGTTATCATTATATTTGTCCAAACAAATGTACCTTTAGTTGTACCAGGCATTAAAATGAACAAGAAATTGAAGAAAAGGAATGTCTAATCATTTTTCCCATGACTGTATATACATATTATATATATATATATATGCCAGCGGAGGCCACGGGCTAACCACAGTATGTTCTCAAATCTGAGAACTGACCTGTGCATGTCTGTTGTCTCCCTGGCTGCGTGATGTTGATAAATATATATCTGATCAATTTTCTTATTGTTTATTAACTGGCCCCTGGCCCGGCAAAGCAAGTTGAATAGCCAAACAAACATGAGAGTGGTATCAATCTTCTCATCTAACATTCAGCACGCAAGCTTACAAGCGTGTTTACATTATACTTCCAATAATTTCATTTTTGAGTGTCAATTTAAAAGATATGCTGGCTGACTCGCTGCCAAAAAGTGTAACAGGATCTGTCGTGGTTTATTTCTGAGATATTGAGTGTCACATCCCTCTGCTATCCAAACCAACAAACCACAAGATAGATGCAAAATTCCAACAGTATTCAGAGTATTATGATTATGAAATAAAATAGATTTTCATGAAATATCGGATTATTCCATTTTATTCCAAGCTTACAATATAGCTGTCATTTCTAGATAAGTGTACACTGCAAAAAAAATGTGTCTAAAGCAAGATAAAAACACTAAATCTGAGGGAAATGATCTTGCTGCATGGACAGATAATTTCACTTGACAATATTTCTTAAATTAAGATTGTTAAATCTAGAAATAACCATGTTGAACGCTTAAAATAAGAAATTAACTCTTTAAACAAGATGAATTAAAGCTGTAAGCAGCAATGAACTGGCCCGAGCAGAGTGCACTGCAAATGATTTGGTTCTTACCAAAAAAAAAAAAATTTAGATTTAGAGGTGTTGGATAATTTATCTTGTTTTGAGAATTAATTTCTTATTTTAAGCCTTCAACATGCTTATTTCTAGGCTTAACAATCTTAATTTAAGAAATTATCTGTCCATGCAGCAAGATAATTTCCCTCAGATTTAGTGTTTTTATCTTGTTTTTAGACACACCTTTTTTGTCAGTGTATTGATAAGCAGCCTGGGGCAAGGAGGTCAAAAGTCATCAGTCTGATAATGTTTCTGTGCTCCCTGACTGTTGATGTAACGGCATGAAATGAAAACAGCGCCTAGTGAAAGAGGAAAAGGGGAGTTTGGGTTGTTCATAGGCTGTGGCTGTGATTACCTGTCAATACTCAAGGCGCACAGACTGAGCACCGTGATCCCCACGGAGGCTTTCTGCACAAACGGCACCATCTTGCATAAAGTCACTCCGAAAGGCCAGTCCTCTGCCAGGAGCTGCAGAAAGAGACACACAGAGCTGATGATGGAGTCAAACCATGAGAGGGAGTGAAGCAAATCGTCTGGCTCCACGTTATTCCCCTTCCAGCCTCAGGCATCCAGTGTCCACTAGATAAGCGTGAACCTGAACTTATCGGTTTCTGTGAATACCCAGAGTTTTTTCCCCCCTTCCTTGTCAGGTTGAATTTCTTTTTTGGGTCATTTTTTGGGTCGTACTCTACTTAGAGAGGTACAGTAGCTCTTGGAGAACAACAAAACTCTGCATAACCTGTGCAATATTAAGACTTGTTATGGTCTGCTTTGGATAAGCAACTGGAATGTCAATGTAGATCAATGGGAAGCATATGTAGTCCTGAATCTCTCCATACCACCCTGTCGGTCCTCTCTCTGCTCTGGTATGCAACTGAAGCTGGTTGTTTTAACATGCTTGCCCCCTTACCCAAATATACAGATACTTTGGTCCTCTGTCTCTCTCCCTCTCTTTTCTCTCTCTCACACACACACATACACACACTCACACACACACACACACACACACACACACACACACACCTACACACCTACACACACAGACAAAATGAGCCCAACAGATAATAACATGCCAGAGACATAAGGGGATATAGAGAGGCTCAGGATCCAGTAAAGTAATAACATGGAAAAGCCCCCTTTCAAGACTGTGTGTGTGTGTGTGTGTGTGTGTGTGTGTGTGTGTGTGTGTGTGTGTGTGTAAAGGATTTATAATCCAATATGCAGCGAATTATTTGCATATGACCTTCCACAAGAGTGCAACAAAAAAATCAATGAAAAGCTAAGGGAGTTTTGAATTGACTGAAATAAATATAAGTTTAATGCCGAAAGAATCACTGTAAAATGCTACAACTCACCTTGTAAACATTAATGGGAATGCCGATGATGATGTGCAGCAGGTCTCCCAGCGCCAGGCTGCCAATCAGGATGTTCGGCCCGTTGCGCATGCATTTATTCTTATAGATGATTCTCAGCAGAGTGGAGTTACCGATAATACCCACGACAAACACCAGGCAGGACACCACCGTGTTGATGTACTTGAAAGTGTCTCGGATCTCCGTGGGTCCCGTGCACATGGGGGGCAGCCGGCGGCGGGGCATGCTGATGTTGGGCCTCACTGGAGCCTGACCGTCTCTTTCTACGAGACCAAGTTTTTGGGTGACAGAACGAAGGTCCTGGGACTCTTGTTCTTTGGGCTCCAGCTGGCCACTGGCCACAAGGAGGTGTCCAGCCAAGAGTACTAACTCCAAGCAGAGCAGATGAGTCTTCATCCTGCTGGGTTTGGTTGTAGCTTTTTATCCAACAAGGCCGTAACAGATCCTCTCTGAGTGGACCTGGAAGAAGAAAATTGCCAGAAAGTACTGGATTTAGCAATTATCATGGTTTATGGGGGGGAAAAAACAACCTTTATTATGAAACTTTTACTCTCTCGCCTTCATCTCTTTACAAGCTCAGTACAACTCAATACGACACACCCTGCAAAAACATGTTTGTCATTTTTTTGTTTAGGGACTGTACACAATTATGAAAAGTTATTGATATCTTAGCAGAAGAACAGAAGAGGATCTTTATTCCTGTTATTTCAACATTTATTTCAATATAGTTAGTTGACAACTTGCACATGAAAAAAAACATAAAAACACTTTTCCATTACAGTTTTTCCTCTGTTTCTCTGAAACTTGTTGGAAGTTCTATTCAAGTGACAGTTTGTCCCCCAAATTGAAAATATATATATTTCCTGTAGTGCAATTCATCAGTCTTTTTGTTTTTTTATCAGATTAATTGTTGGAGATTGTCTGAATGGGGGTTTGCCTTTTCTCAAACTATATTATATTTCACTTGTGGGGCTCAAAGCACCACAAAATACATTCGAAAATCCAGATGCAATGTCTCTTTCTGAAAAATCATGAGACCGTTACTTGAGATAATCCACAGACCTTGTTGGGAAGTGGCATATAGTCCCATTATATTCGAAAGAGGACAGATATCTCCTTCAATTATTTTGGAGGCAATGGAAAAAAATTAAATAGATAAATAGCAGGAGTGGGGGAAAAAAAGCACTTTTGATTTTAGTATGAACTGTCCCTTTAAGATAATGAGGTTGAATCTGAGGCACATGATAAAACACATTTGATCTAACATTCTGGTATTTTGCCTGGTTAGAAGTTGCAGTTTCAAGTCAAAATGAGTTAAAAATAAACATCAATAGCAAAAAATAAACTTGTTTTTAATATACAAAGTTAAATCCCCCCTAACCACCCCAGTAATTTACATACAGTCCCTACATTTTGCCAATAATGTTCTCTAGTCTGCTGTTGAACTTACCTTTTAGATCAAACTTTCCCGGTAACTCTCAATTTCTCCGGACAGAGAAAAAAATCCCAAATTAGAGGGATGCTGTTCCTGAAGTGACAGTCCAGTCATCTCCAACAGCAGCTGTCCTCACCGTCACTGGTGACAAAGTGAAAAAAATCTCCTGAGGCTCCAGTCAAACTCCTCTGGTAGTTTCCTCTCCTCCAGTACTGGCTGTCTGCTGAGTCTCAGAGTTACACAGTCTCAAGAGTCTGCTGAGTTGATCCCTGCCCTCCAACCCCTCCTCCTCCTATTGGAGAGGAGGGGTTGGAGGAAAACAGACGGGACATTCACAAGTTATTTAGTGTTCTTAAAGTCTATTTCAATGGAGGAAACGGTGAATTTATAAAGCAGTTCATGAGGAGTTACAGTGCTGTTGGTGTTTATAGTTAAAGTCGGCTTTAATTGGGTTTATTTTGTTTGTTTTTTGCACTTTAGTTTTGTTTTTTATTCACAATTTGCACAGGTGAAAAACCTTCAATAAAACAAAAGACATTCAAAATTAGAAAGATAATAACACACTGCTACTTTAACTTTCACAAATATTAGTCAACAAAGATTTTAACAGTAGCTTCAACTGAAAATGATGTTAAATTCAGGATCATTAATTATTCACATTTTAGATATTTTAACTGAATTGACTGTTTTAAAGTACATGTTTTAACAGGTTTTACAGTTCACAGTTCCACAGTTTACTGATATTTTACGAAATAATTAACGAATAGTCTATTTTAATATACACTTTTAGCTGAAATATTTTAACAGTGCATTTATTTTCTTTCTTTCTTTTTTAGAGATTTTATTGATTTTTATCAAAATAAAAACATAAACAAGATATAAGTGTTCTCTGTATTCACAAAAAATTTCGCAACAGATAGGAAAATAAACCACCATCCAAACCAAAATGACTTCAAGTACCTCAGGACTGACTTCATTTAAAAAAAATGTAAAACAGCTTTATTGTTAATTCTTCACATGTACCAGATAGGGCTGGGCGATATGGTCCAAAAGTCATACCTGATATATATTTAGGCTGAATATTGATATACGATATATATCCCAATATTTTTGTTGCAAAGTGAGAGCAAATGTTCAGTCAAAGTCAGATATGACACGTCACATGTAGTTTTATTGAAACTGTTTATTTAAATGAACATAAATACTTAAAAGATTAAGCAGCCAAAGGAGCACATAGTATTTTGACGGTCTGTTTGTGATTGAATCTTTTAACTTTGTTTTTGCTTTTTTAAGTAAAGATTTTTGAACATAGTTACCTGGTCAGAGTGCAAGACAGTCAGCATGAGCAGCAGAAGTTTTCTTATCAGTGTGCAAATGGCATAGTGTGTGCAGTTTTATAATGCCTTACTTTTCTTTGTATAGTATATTTTCGGCATCATTCAATAATATTGATACAGGGATTGATTTGTGTTTACGGCATTTTTTCTCCTTTGTACAACAGTTAAGTAAAACAAGTATTTGATATTGAGCCATTCCAGTCAATCTGCATCCACAACAATCCTATCAGTTAACAGGCTGTCAATGTGCAGGCATGCTGAAGATAACTGCAGCATGCTTACCACTCATTGTTTGCATTGTACATTGTATGTACACTGTAAAAAATGTCTGTAGATTTTAGGGTGAAAAACTGCTAAACCCTGGCAGTAAAAGACCGTAAAATAATAAATGGTTTCATTTAGTTTCAGTAACAATGAAACATTGTAAATGTATATATCAGCCAAAACAATATTGTTTACAGTTTAAAAAAAAAAACATTACTCCACTGTAAAGTATACCGGCACCATGTTTGTAACAAAAATATACTGTAATATATATACAAGCCATCACTGTAATTTTTGCATCTATTTGTTGTAAAAATACTTTTTTTGTCATTGTTAAATGTACTAAACTTTCAGTTATTTTGCTCCTCACCCGTGGAACAAACTACCTGTAGATCTGAGGTCTGCCCAAACGGTCAACTCCTTTAAATCAGGACTGAAAACACTATTGTTTACTGCAGCGTACTCTTAACTTTAACACTTATCTGCTCTACTCTACTGCCCTTACTTTTTAACTACGCAATGTCTGACTTGTGCTTTTTATTATTTTATCTATTTTCTTATCCTGCTGTATCTTATTTTATCTAATTTATATTTTTATTTCTATTTCCCTGTTTTTACTGTTTTCAATTGTGTCTTGCTGTTTTAATGTTTATGTAAAGCACTTTGAATCACCTTGTGTTGAATTGTGCTATACAAATAAACTTGCCTTGCCTTGCCTTGCCTAAACACCATATCTCTTAACAAAAATATATAGTAGTATTTAATGGTAAAATCTTTCATTCATGCATTATATGGCATTATATGGCAGAACAGTGGTTCTTTTGATGGATTTTTTTTAATGGTAAAATATGGAATAAAATGGCAATCGTAACAGTACTAATATCCTTTCACCGTAATATTGGAAAAAGTTAAATTCCACGAACGTTATTGCTGTTTCTGATAAACAAACATAACAGGAGAGTTAATTTGCAAATGGAACAATGATCAAGGATGGACAACTTCCATTTCAAACTAGTGATACTGATACTTTTCCCATGAAAAGACTTGATTGTTATTCCCCTCTCATTCCTCTCTTTACTCCACGTGCATTTCCTTTTCTCCCCTTAAGTTTCCGACACGGCTGCACATGTTTCACCCTCTCACTTGTTCCGGTCACATAAAGATCCAAAGACACACCATGTTCACCTTCCTGTTATGTTGCAGGTCAAATTGACCCATTTCAAAGTAAAAGAAAATCGACAACAAAAAAACTGTTTCATAAAAAGAAAAAAAGAAGAAAAAGAAAAAAATATATATATATAAAAAAAACAATGTCATGTAAAACCATTGCATTTTATATGTAGGTCTTTCCAATATGCATAAAAAAATGTTTTTAAATGCATTTTTTTCTGAAAAACGAGTGAATTATCCTCATTGAACCATGATCTGTGAGAGGTAAAGAACACCATTGCACTAAATATTGATTGAGATGGACAGTAATGGAGTTATTAATGACATTTAAACAATGTTTATTGGGATTTTTTAGTTTCTGACACTTTTTATTTATTGCTGTTGCTGGGAAAAAAAAAATAACAGGTGGATTGATGCAGGTTTGAAGACTGAGAGTGGGTAATAGACAATAATTATTTAGTACAGAAGGCATTAACTTATCAAACAAATAACCCTGATTCCAGAAAAGTTGGGACACTCTGCAAAAGAAATTGCTGTTCCTGAAAAACAGGAGGGTTGAATGCAGTGAACATGTCAGAAAGCACTCAGTCTTTGGTTATTCTCATGTCTGCTTCATGATCTTCAGACTGTCATGGAACTAATGTGGTGATCATATTTATTTACTACTGTACAGCTGTACTGGACAGCTTTTATTTCAAACCAGTGGTATTGATACTTTTCCCATGAAAAGACTTGATTGTTGTTCCTCTCTTTTCTCAACGTGCATTTCCTTTTCGCTCTTTAAGTTTCCGACACGGCTGCACATGTTTCACCCTCTCACTTGTTCCGGTCACATAAAGATCCAAAGACACACCATGTTAACCCTCCTTTTATGTTGCGGGTCAAATTGACCCATTTCAAAGTAAAAGAAAAACAACAACAAAAAACAGTTTAATTAAAATAATAATAATAATAATAATAATAATAATAATAATAATAATAATAATAATAATAATTGTCATGTAAAACTATTGCATTTTATATGTAGGTCTTTCCAATATGCATAAAAAATGTTTTAAATGCATTTTTTTCCTGAAAAACGAGTGAATTATCCTTACTGAACCATAATTTGTGAGAGGTAAAGAACACCATTGCACTAAATATTGATTGAGATGGTTAGTAATGGGGTTATTAATGCAATTTAAACAAGGTTTATTGGGATTTTTTAGTTTCTGACATTTTTTGATAATTAAACATGCCCTGGGTCACATTGACCCACAAACATTATTGCTGTTCCTGAGAAACGAACATAACAGAAGGGTTCATTTGCAAATGGAACAATGATCAAGGATGGACAGCTTTCATTTCAAACCAGTGGTATTGATACTTTTCCCATGAAAAGACTTGATTGTTATTCCTCTCTTTACTCCACGTGCATTTCCTTTTCGCCCTTTAAGTTTCCGACACGGCTGTCACCCTGTCACTTGTTACACTATCAGTATTGTAAAGAAAACTTCCGGTCACACAAAATTTTAAAGACACACTATGTTAACCCCCCCGGAATTTTAACATAAAAATGTAAAATTACATTTTAAAAAAATCATTGTCATGTAAAACTATTGTATTTTATATGTAGGTATTTCCAATGTACATTTCAAAAAGTTTTAACATGCATTTTTTTAATGGAAAAAATTGTTAATTATCCTCATTGAACCATGATCTGTGAGAGGTAAAGAACACCATTGCACTAAATATTGTTTGAAATGGACAGCAATGGAGTTATTAATTAAATTTAAACAATGTTTATTGGGATTTTTTAGTTTCTGACGCTTTTTGATAATTAAACATGCCCCGGGTTATTGCTATTCCTGAAAAAAATAAAATAACGGGAGGGTTAATGCAGGTTTGAAGACTGAGAGTGGGTAATAGACAATAATTATTTAGTACAGAAGGCATTAACTTATCAAACAAATAACCCTGATTCCAGAAAAGTTGGGACACTCTGCAAAAGAAATTGCTGTTCCTGAAAAACAGGAGGGTTGAATGCAGTGAACGTGTCAGACCTGGCTAGCAGAAATGACCAACTTAATACATATGGAAAGGGTTCGGTACAATGTTTCTTTCAGCCCTGCAACCTTTGACAAAATGTGGCAACCATTTCTGTACTATATATCCAGAATGGCCTAAAGTGCGAGTGTTTGTGTATGTAAGTTTGTATATATAGATGTGTATATAGGCTGCCGCATATGTGTACAGACACCCATTCAGTGGCTGATGCCGATTGTACAGTATTATATTGCTTTGAATCCTATAAGAGCATGTTTTTGATTTGTTTATTGACCTCATTTTGTTTCGTTTGTTTGTTTTTCCCATTTCTTTATCATCGAGGGTGGGGGTGGGGGGCTGATGTTTCCCTTGTAGTTGTGATGTATGTTTATAAATCTGAAAACTTACAAATAAAATATTTTAAAAAAGAAAGCACTCAGACTTTGGTTAGTCTCGTGTCTGCTTCATGATCTTCAGACTGTCATGAAACTGATGTGGTGATCATATTTCTTTACTACTGTAGTTAATGGCCTGAGGTGTATGTCTTGTGCTGTCTAGACCACACCTGTATTGGCCGCATGTTGATCCTCCCCGTGAGGCTCACATTTTCTCAGAAGCGCATTTCTCGCAGGCCAGACAAGCATCAGCACCAGATGTGTTTCCCTCCTGATAGATTAGCATCTCAGTGGAGCCTTAAGACTTCTATTAGATAGACTGTGTATTTTTCTACTGTTTGACTGCTGCGTGTGCACTTCGGCATGAGAGTTCAAGGCAAATAGATGCTTATCATTGTTTAGGTAGTGTTCTGTTCAGCTCACTAACACGGCACGAGGCTTTCCCTCTTTAGCTGATGTGATAGGGGGAAAATTGACTAACCTCCATTTATACAACCTCCTGTTGTCCAGCCTTTAATCGCTACTACAGTTTCCCATAAAGATAACATAGGATATGACTTTATTTATCCCGCAGTGGGGAAATTTAGTTGTCACAGCAGCTAAAGATACAGACACATAGATATAGAAGACAGAATAATAATATAAAAAATAAGACATATAGATACATTCTATATACATTATTCTATACACATTATATACATACTTTTCTTGCATTCAATTAAAAAAAATCAAATTGATTAGAGGCTTTATAATTAATTAATCGAAATTAATCGCATTTTAATCGCATATAAATATTTGACCTGAGAACAGTGAGAAGTAATTTTTTTCACATGGATTTTTAGTATACCATTGAATAATGACTGAATACATAAGCTTAAGCAACAAAAATATTGTTTATTTTTGTTCAAGTCCAACAGACCAGTGCAATTTTTGCCATTAAGTGTAGCATTAGCATATTTAGAAATATAGTACATTTCGAAAATTCAGGTAGCCTAAAGGTAGGTAGACCTTCTGTAAACTATAATACTTTGGTTTTTTAAGTAAAATACAATACTTTCAAGTACATTCAGAACATTGGAAACCCTGACTATTAGAAAACATCTCTCTGTTGCTTCAGAGGCCATAACAGACTTTGTTGATTTACCAACAGCTGGTTTAAAAAACTCAAATTCATTTCAGTCCAACTCTGTCAATAACCTTGGCCAAAACAATAAAGAGTTCAACATAAAGTGCCAGTTGCACTAACAAAATGTCCCATCATCCACGGGGCCAACCACAGCGGTCTCATCAGCTTCTTCCTTCATGTTCACTGTGGTTTGTTGTTGTCTGAACTCATGAACGCTAGTTGGTGCTCCAGTATAATCGGTCCGCCTGAAACTCATCCAGTGAGAAACGTTCCACGGTGCAAAAATAAGTGTGATTAAAATGCGTCAATCTTTGAACGCGTTAATTTTGGTGTAATTAATTAATCTTAATTAACGCGTTAAAGTCCAGCTGGAGCAGGAACCAACCTTCAAGTACCTGGGTGCCATTATTGACGAAGCAGCTGGAAGCAGTCGCAAGATTAAGGGCGTTTTCACACCTGAAAGTCCGAACCAAGGTCTGTGTTCTGTTACATTGTCTACATTTGGCCCTGTTGGTTTTGGTTTCACACTGCAAAAGGAATAACGGACTTTACAAGACAATTCTACTGGACACGTCATCTCCCTGTGTACTTCCGCGGCTCATTTTGTTTTGGTTATGCTGCGTTGTTAGGCCGGCCGGCGTCTGACGTCAGTGTTACTTCCTTAACGTGTTTACACAAAATGAATCCAGCGAGCCACCTTTTACCTGTGGTAATACTTTTTTCTGGTCATTTGCTACCAGCAGCACCAGCTTAATGAGCAATACGTGAGAGTGCTTGGTATTCGCAAGATGAGCCTCCTCATCATGCCAAAAAAGTATCGCCATCGACAGGAGAGGAGGAGAAAACGGCTCGCTATGGCAAAGTAAAAAAAACTCCCTGTCATTGATACGAAGGTCCGAACTATAAAAAAAAGGTGTTTTCACACTGCAAAAGGTTCGGACCTTGGTTCGTTTGGTCCAGACTGAGACCACCTCTTTTGGTCGGACCAAACTTTGGTCCTTTGGTGCGGACCGTGGTCCGCGGCACCTTTCACACCTGCAATTTAAGTTCAGATCAAACTGAAAAGTTCTAAAGTCCGGACCAAACGAGATAGGTGTGAAAGCGCCCTAAAGCACGTCTGGGTGCAGCGCGGACAGCCTTTGGTTCTCTGGAAGGACAGAGCATTAAGGAAGTGTTGAAGGCCCTGGTCTGGCCCGTAGTGACATACGACTGCGAAGCATGGACAATTCACGC
This sequence comes from Centropristis striata, assembly GCF_030273125.1. NCBI lineage: Eukaryota > Metazoa > Chordata > Actinopteri > Perciformes > Serranidae > Centropristis > Centropristis striata. The sequence goes on along the minus strand of NC_081527.1, from coordinate 9,877,711 downwards.
TAAGGACACCCAGAAGATAGAAGCCTTCGAGATGAAGTGCTATAGGAAGCTATAGAAGAGTTGGGGATTGTAAGATCACTCCTAAACCTGGTAAAAAGAAGGACGCTCCAGTACTTTGGTCACATCACACATGCCCAGAACATATATATATATATATATATATATATATATATATATATAATGGTATTCTTTAACTCTCACAGATCATGGCTCAATGAGGATAATTTTAAAAAATGCACTTTAAAACTAACATACTACATATGCATATTTTTTTCTTAAAAATACTTTTAACTATATATATATATATATATATATATATATTAGACTTTAAAATGGGTCAATTTGACCCACAACATAACTATATGCAGAGATAATCACAGTATAGTATAAGTGGTACAGAAATACAGAAGAGCTAACAAAGGCCTAATGTGGTCGGATGTAAACAGAAAGTAAAATAAAGTTGAGAGAGTAATTTTGTTTTCAGACACAATCCTCTATTTATTCCTATTTAAATGCATCAGTAATCACAATCAAAAGAATTATTAAATAAGGTTGGAGAAGATATCTACTTTCTGTCAAGAATAAATCACATTGTCACAATCATTTCGTGGAAAGAGAAACAAATATTTTGTTTCAACTTTATGCCTTAGAGCTTAATGACCCTTTTCCAGGAATGACCCTCATGTTGCGTAAAGAGTGTTATGATATACTGTACATTATAAGCCTGTAGATAGTATCATGTGGGTTAGGGTTAGGGTTAGCATGTGATGTGGAGGAATGCAAAGAAGTCAGTGTTTCCCACATGGTTTGTTCCATCAGTCAAGTTCAGGTGTGCTGTGAGATTATTATTGCAATAGCGCCTTCAACTAAACCAAAAGTTATTGATGAATGTATTACATGGTCACCCAAAAAGTCTGAATAATTTTGTTTTTCAGACACAATCCTCTGTTAATTGTGGCCTCATTTTCATTGTGATATGTTAGGAAGAAAGTGATTAAATTCATAAACTTTGCAAGTAATTCCACGCCTCCGATTTTCATTCATGTCTTTTGTACTTTTTTGTCAGTATGGATGTGAAATTGGTCTTGAATTGTATTCATTATGGTCTTTAATTGTCTTAATTTGACTGTTAAAGGGTTGGGGTTAGGGTTGGGGTTATCAAACTGTTACTACTTCCAGGGTTAATGTCGGACATGGGATCAGATAAGGGATTAGGCTGAATACCAGAATATTAAAATGTTTTCCAGAGAGCTGAGAGACATCTGAGGTCAAACAGCCTCTTCCTCTTCTAAGAACTGAGTTCAGTCACAGAGTAATGACAGTGATTGAGTTGTTCTTCTTATCACTTTGTCAACTGAGCCTTGTTTTTGTTATGTAAGGGTGCTTTCACAACACAAAGTTTAGTCCCTTTTAATCAAACTCTTAAATCCTTGTTATGGTTCATTTGCTTGTGAATGCACCAGTCATACTCTGGTGCGGACCAAATCAACCGGTCCGAGATCTCTTGCAAAGAGAGAGTTTGATGGAGTTTGATTCCACTGTGAACATAATCCGACCTGAATCCGACTCAATTAAAGGAAATTATCAAATGGGAGCAGTCCACAATCCACACAGTGGATTGTGGGCTACCTGCGCGGCAAGACACAGATTGATTCTACAGCTGTCTGATCGAAGCACAGAAATAATGGATCAACACATTATTGACGCCCCGGAGCCTCAACAGGAGCTCGTTCTGAGCGTTTCTCTCCACATCAGTTTGGTGTGAACACCAGAGCAGATTACAGCCGGTAGAATTAAAAGTACTTTCCACGTTGCTTTCTTTAAATTTTTCACTGCAAACTTTCCAAACAATAAGAAATAATAGTGTGAGTAGATTTCCAGCCCTCTACCTTTCTACACACCCCTCTTCAAACCTTTTTTTTTTCTATTTCTGCACTGTGAAAGCAAACCAGACTAAATACATACAAACCAAATGTATCAACTTCAGTCTGATACAGACCAACCAAACGGACTTGGGTTGTGAAAGTGCCCCAAGTTAGATTAAAAAGTGTAATTTTCCTAACTTTCCTACTAAGCTGAGTGCAATAGTTTCCACTCTACGATGAATTTATTATACTGAGTGTTTATTTGTCCCTCAAGTTTTTAGGATTTGTGTCTAGATCAACAAGTCACAATCTTTCCCTCATGCCCTTTCATCCTTCAACAACATTACGACTGTTTGTCCATTGACCACATGTGGGCTTCTTTTTCCTGTTTGCCACTGCTTGCAGCTATATTAATGTTTGACACTGTGAAATGTTCTACTTGCCATGTGATGGCAATCACAATATCACGCCTAAAATGTGAAGAGCACTTAGGCGAGCCTTGTGAGTAGGGAGGCCGACCTCTGGCACAGGTTCAAGCCCCCGAGGAAACAAGCTTCTAAAACTGAAACCCGACGTGACTCCCAAACTTTAGTCTCTAGCATAGACAGAAATCTTCTCTCTTGGGGCTCATTTACATAAATCTTAAAAAAAAACACTAGATTCCACATAAAAAGGGAATATTTACAAGACTTTGAGTGAGAGGGGTTTAATAGAGTTTTGGCAAATTGTGAGACAGTACAATAGGACCCAACGGGACAAAGAAAACCGCAATGTTGCTCATAAATTTTGAAATAATTTACGAATAATAATAATGTAACCCTACACACGCACAAGACGCTTCTTCCAAATAATAAAAATTTGGCATCAAAAGCTCAATTTTATGTCCTCAGGAGCAGTGTTTGGCATTACTTTTCATTAATTAATCTCCCGCCCAGTGAAGCCAACATGGAAGTGTCAAGAACTGCAGTTCCTCGACTGGCAACTAGAGGCTGGCTCTAAAAGTGAGTCAATCTCCATAGATCGCCATGTTAAAATGTCCAACTTTACAGCTAAAACAACCATATTTACCACCTGCTACAAAAAAACTTAATTGGTCTCCTGTTCATGGCAACTGTACGATGGTGAATTTTTATTCAGTTTATCAGGTGATATTGACTCAACAGTCTTCGCCATTTCACCCCCAGAAAACCTGAGATTTTCCAATGAACTACGTATTTGTTGTATTAAGTAGATAGCCTGGGTATACCCATACTGCCTTGCGCGCTTGATTTCATTTCGAACTGCGAAGGGGTCTGGTGTCTATAGCCGTTTCTTAGCCCAATCACAGAACGGGAGGGACGGCGAGACGATGGCACGTACTATTCGACAGATGGAAGCTTGTAGTTTTGTAGTTTTCTTACGGATCCAACATGGCTGCAGCAGATGCGAAACTCTCTTTGGATCTAGCTGTAGACAGTGTTCTAGATAGTTTAGAGCCAAAGTTTATTTTAAAAGAAGAACAACGTTTGACTTTACACTCTTGTTTCACCACCAAAAAGGATGTTTTAGCCTTGCTTCCAACAGGATTTGGCCAAAGCCTAATCTACCAACTAGCTCCGCTACTAGCCCCTCGCTACCGCTCACTGCTGTAACGCCGGTGATCTCGCTACAAGCCGGGGGACAGCGGAGCCGCCGAGAGACCCCCAGCAGCTCGTCTAGTGACCATAAAATCAGTGGATGTGTGTGGCTGAATGACATGAGGGGGAATAAGGCATAAAAATAAAGAATCTTGCAGAAAGCGAGAACTGGAGAAGCAAAGCAGCAAGCAACACTCTCTCACACACAGACACACACACACACACACACACACACACAGACATACACCAACACCAACACTGCCGGTAGACTGTGAGCTGAAACTACAGAGGAGCCAGAGTTAGAACATGCTGCAGAAAAACGTTGCAGAAAAGTAGAGATGGGCTAGTCTGGCTTTGTAAACATCAATTTCTGTCTCTCTACATATGTCATCTGATATAACTGATACGATTGGCCAAGAGCTACGTACAGACGCTTTTGATAGACATTCGTAGCTACGGAGAAATGAATGGCTGGTAACCAGACTATATCTCATTTGTGATTAGTCTGGCGTTAGCCAGGCTACTAAGTAGATGTTATGATGTTAGAAATGCATGTTGGTCAAGCTCACACACTTTTTAAAAACAAATTGACTACAAAAAAACCCCTGTTGTTTTTACGGTAAAAAAATGGCAGCTGTGGTTGCCAGAGCTTTACCGTAATAAATACAGTGCAACTTTTTGTAATATTACGGTAAAATGATATTAGCACTGTTGATTTCCTGTTTAAGATTGCCATTTTATTCCATATTTTACCATAAAAAATAAAAAGGTATTTCCATCAAAAGAAACGCTGTTCTGCCATATAATTGACAAGAAAATACTTTATAAATGCTGCATAAATTAAAGATTTTACCATTAAATATTACAGTATATTTCTGTTAGACATATGGTGTTTAGTACATTAAACAGTTAGAAAAAGTATTTTTACAAAAAATAAATGCAAAAATGATGGCTTGTATATATATTACAGCATATTTTTTGCTACAAACACGGTGCCAGTGTATTTTACAGTGGAGTAAGGTATTTTTTTAAAAAGTTGACATATACATTTACGGGTTTTCATTGTTACTGAAACTGAATTAACCCATTTATCATTTGACAGTCTTTTACTGTCATGGTTTAGCAGTTTTTCACCGTAAAATCTACAGACATTTTTTCACAGTGTATAGGCAGACAACATGCATAAGACCTCAGAGTTTCATCATTTTGCTACATTTTCATGGTGACTGAATGAATCGTGATGAGGACACCAAAAGGCACTTTATAGTGATATTGACTCTGTTATTCATTTATATTAAGGCTTAAAGGTCTGCAAAATTAAGGACATGGCCGTTTTGAGTGACAGATTGGTTCCTCATTGGTTGCCTAGCACTGTTCCTTTTACGTAATCTTAAGTGGTTTGGTGCCTAACCAAAGTGTTAAAAACAACATTCGTCACATGTTAACAATGGGTTGCAGTTGTCACATGTCCGTCAGGTGTCACAATGAGAACAGTTTGTAATGGTTCATATTCAACATATTATTCATTCTGAAAAGGGTTGAGGAAACACTAATGTGCGTTTATGTGCTCCACAGATTCTGAAGATTTAGCTAATTTTATACACAGAAGTCAAGCTCAAACCTTAAACACTCTATCCAGTCCTCTTCATTACATCCATGTAGCAATGCTACAATGGTAACCAGCGGCTGTAGTTGACAATTGTGTGGTGGAAGAAGTATTCAGATCTCTTATGGAAAAGTACTAATACCACACTGTGAAATTACTCCACTTCAAGTCCTGTGTTCAAAACTTACTTCAGTAAAAGTAACAAAAGTATCAGCATCAAAATGTACTTAAAGTATAAAAAGTAAAAGTACTCGTTATGCAGAATGGACCCACTCAAATTGTTTTATATATTCTAAATATATTATTATATAGATGCGTAATTGCTTTAAATTGATCGTTTTTTACGTAGAATCTTGACCTGAAAATTGATTTATTTAAGCAGTGTTTTAAGTTTGTAAAGGCAGGTTATTACTTTTGATACTTTAAGTACATTTTGATGCTGATACTTTTGTACTTTTACTTCAGTAAGTTTTGAATGCAGGACTTTTAATTGTAACAGAGTAATGTCACAGTGTGGTATTAGTATTCTTACTTAAGTAAGAGATCTGAATACTTTTTCCATCACTGTATATATAATATAACTGTGAGGTTGGTTAAAAAGCCCCTTTGGTTGAACTGAGTGGAGTACAGAAAGTAATGAGCAATGCTAATATGCTGATAATAATCATTCCTGCTGTAGGGTAATTTCCTTTCTAATGAGTAATATGTAATTTTATTGATTAACATTTTTCAAGTAAATTGCCCAGCGCCGCTCAGGAGAGCTGAAATAATGACTCGGCTAGTTTATTACCTTTAAAGAAGCACTGATGACTCATATTACCTCCCATATTAGTAATAAACTTTTAGCACTCCTATCTGACAGTGACTGATGTCCTAATGCACAGATTTACAGCTTTAAGCGGTACATCGTAGCCTTTCTTCTCAGCATTGTCTCTATCTTTTATGAGCACATTTCACCCCTCATATCTCAAAGCTGATGTCTTTAAAAGCAGAAAATCGTCTTCAGATATACCCGATCGGACGAGGACAAAGGGCCGACTTGTTTTAAAACAAGCGGGGATTCATTACCCCCAGTGTCAACAAGAGGGCACCTTACCTAACACACAATCCAGCCTCTGAGCTCACTGCTGGAAGTTTGACACACTCACTTTACAGCTGAGTTATGCCTGCCGGAGTGTTTTTTACGCACACATCTCGAGCGTGTCCTTGTCCCCAAGAGTCAGAACGGGCTGTCTTTTGCCCCGCAGCATTGTGATCTCAGTGGTGGGTTAATAGAAAGTAATTAGCTGTCACTTTATTAGACCTATAAAGGAGTACCTCCTAGTGCTTTCTTCACTCTGTCAATCATTCGTTCCCCCTGCTTGGTCCTCCAGTGATTTCGTCTTTTCATTTCCACTGGATCCTTCTGACAACTTGTATTTGCATATATGAAGTTCCACTAACAAGTAAGCTTCTGTTGCCAACAAATAAATATTTAATTAATTGGGGGGAAAAAAAGATATGAACCCCTTTCAAGATTCCCTTTGATGGTGAACTTTATAGAAAAACCAAAGAGAATTCGATGCTTTTATTAACATCACATCAGTTCATCTGTTATTGACCTCATCTGTTTAATCTGTTCAGTAATTCTGCCAAAAGAGAAAAAAAAGGACATGAAAGTCTTAAGAGAATGGTCTGTTTTGACGTAATATATCATTCTGTCCTCAAAATAATGAAAACAGAAACTTTGGAAGTAAATGTCTTCAAGGTGTTTCCCATCTGCGTCAAAAGACAAAAACACATGTTTCACCGCCTGTGAAATCGCCAGAGGTCCGACATGTTGAACTGCAACCCACAGAGAGCGGCGCCCCAGCAGCTTCCTGTGTGTGGTTTACTGATAATTTACCCTTTAAAGGCATAGTTTGGATTTTTAAAAATGGATACAAGTGGTTCTTATCCACATCAGTGTATCACTTCTAGGTGTGCAATCAACAGAGGCCCCACGATACGATTTGATCCCGATAATTTAGTCATGATACGGTATTATTACAATTTTAAGCATTTTGCGATATGGTGAGTATTGCGATACAATATATTGCAATTTAACTGTTAGACTGCATTTTGTGAATTGTATCCAGCTTTAAGCCACATTTTTCCAATACACTTTTTAGCTATTGGTCAGTTTGAACTATACAGTCATTGACAAAATGATTAGACCACCCTTGTTTTCTCTAACTTCTTGTTCATATTAATGCCTGGTACAACTAAAAGTAAATTTGTTTGGAGGAATATAATGATAACAACAAAAATAGCTCATAAGAGTTTAATTTAAGAGCTGATATCTAGACATTCCGATTGTTTTCTTGATAATGATTTTGTAAAACCATGGAAAATAGCTAGATACGCAATGCCATGCGCAAGCCACATACGAAATCTTAGGTCAGTCTGATTAACAATCAGCGAGATATGCCCTAGACACACCCACACACACACACACACACACACACACACACACAGACACTTCTTGCTTTTATAGATAGATATTTAACAATCTGAGTGGGTCCATTCTGCATAACGAGTACTTTTACTTTTGATGCTTTAAGTACATTTAGATGCTGATACTTTTGTCTTTAACTTCAGTAAGTTTTGAATGCAGAACTTTTACTTGTAGTGGAGTAATTTCACAGTGTTGTACTAGTACTTTTAGTTAAGTAAGGGATCTGAATGCTTCTTCCAACACTACTGCTTACAGACAAATGGGCCACTAACTGATTGAGGCGGCGGTACAACAGCAGCTCCTGTGTTCTGTGAGGTAAAATGACTGTGTTTGTCAATGGAGTCTGGTGGCTTTGATGAGAGATAACAGCTTCAGTTCCTCCCATTGCCCTTTTTAATGTGGCTCCCCTGTAAATGACTAATGATTTGACTTGAAAGGCCAGCAGACATATTGTAATTACAAGGCTCTTCCCCAGTGATAGCTGCTGTTACAGAATAGCCTTGAAACACAGGTAGGAACCTGTTGTAAAAAGGTGTCCTGTCGTGTCCTTTATCCCCTCGAACCATCTCCAGGTTT
>NC_081527.1:9747072-9864572 GCF_030273125.1 Centropristis striata | reverse complement strand
TGTTGTCTGTGGTTGCTTTGACCCATTGTTGTCATAGGTTAATTATTTATAGGTTAAGTTTATTTTTTAATGTATGTATAGTGTATGTTCAATGTATGTTTGAATGCTGCTACTGGATGCTTGAATTTCCCTCGGGATAAAAAAAGTATCTATCCGTCCGTCCATCCATCCATCATCCATCATCCATCATCCATCCATCCATCCATCCATCATCTATCAGTTATACATCTATTCATCCATCCATCCATCCATCCATCATCCATCCATCCATCCATCCATCCATCATTTCATCCAACTATCCACCCATCCATCCATCCATCCATTCATCCATCCATCCATCCATACATCCATCCATCCATCATCTATCAGTTATACATCTATTCATCCATCCATCCATCCGTCCATTATCCATCCATCCATCCATCCATCCATCCATCCATCCATCCATCCATCCATCCATCGAGCTATTCATCCATCCATCCATCCATCATCAGTCAGTTATCCATCTATTCATTCATCCATCCATCCATCCATCCATCCATCCATCCCTTGTGTGGTCATTTTGTGTTTCATTGAGGCTTTTGTAATTGTTTTTTGTGTCTTTGTGGTAATTTTATGTCTCTTGGTATTAATGTGAAGTCTCCTGCCACTGTGTAGTTGTTTTGCCACTTTCATAGTTGTTGTGAGTCTCTTTATGTATTTTTCCAGCTGTTTTGAATCCCTCTGTGGTTATTTTGTTCTCTTTAGAGTCACTTTATGTGTCTTTTTGTGTCTCTTGGCAGTCATGTGAAGTTTCTTGTACGACTGTGTAGCTGTTATGCCCCTTTCATAGTTGTTGCAAGTCTTTTTATGTTACTTTGCAGCTGTTTTCTTTTTGGTCATTCTAGGTCTCGCCCTGCTTGGTACATTTCTCTTTGAATGACATATTGTAGATGAAGGCCCGGGGGGCCATTGACACTTTAGGTCCCAGGGGCCTATGTCCAGTATGCCCAAGCGGCCAAAAAAGTCTAAGTTAAGTCAGTTAACCCTTTTGTTATATTGCGGGTCAAATTGACCAATTTCAAAGTTTAAAAAGCTAAAAATAAATAAATAAAAAAGTTTTCACAAAAAGAAGAAATTTAAAAATGTAAAATAAAATAAAATAAAATATAATAAAAATGAAATTATCCGTGAAAGGTAAAGATTACTGCACTACATATTGATTGAAATGGACAGTAATAGAGTAATTAATGAAATATAAACTATGTTTATTGGGATTGTTTAGTTTCTGACACTTTTGGATAATTAAACATGCCTCGGGTTATTGCTATTCCTGAAAAAACTAACATAACAGGAGGGTTAATGCAGGTTTGAAGACTGAGAGTGGGTAATAGACAATAATTATTTAGTACAGAAGGCATCAACTTATCAAACAAACAAATGTCAGTTCAAAAAAGTTGGGACACTGTGTGAAATGTAAATAAAGATTCCCAGTTTGATAATTAGATATTTCCTCTTTGTACTGTATTCAATTGATTGTCGGCCCCCAAAAGGTTCGCAAATCATTGGATTCTGTTTTTATTAAGTTAAAAAATCAAGCAATTTTATTTCAATTTGGAGCACAATTTAATTTTGTATGACTGCCTTATTAACTTTATAACAGAAACAGGCTGTAATTTGGCTTCAGCAGCTACACTAAAATATTAACATGTGATACGTATTGTGCAGAATGATGTTTGTGTGTGTGTGTGTGTGTGTGTGTGTGTGTGTGTGTGTGTGTGTGTGTGTGTGTGTGTGTGTGTGTGTGTGTGTGTCGACCATGAAAGAGCAACCATTTGACAAAATACAGTGGCCCCTCTGTATGAGCAGATCTTCAATGGGTTCACTCAATAATGACAAAATTGTCTGACTTCAATCGGCGGAGTGACCCTGTTGGACAATAGTTTCAATAAATCAGATTTCTGTCAAAATTGTGTTTCTTTGAATGGAGATTGTGAGTCCTGCCAAGTTCTAAGCAATGCTTCCCATTAATCAGCACAAATCAGATCCTATCTCCCGTTGTCACATTGTTATTAATGTTTTTTAGTTTCACATGACTGCTGGTATTTACTCAGAGATGTCTACACAACACACAAAGTTATCTGGTGTGTGATCAGAGGGACGGTTTGCCAAGAGTTCTGCCTCACAGCTGATGGTTTTGTCAGACGGCACCTGTGGAGTCGAGTGTGTGTCTTTTAAAGAGCGAGAGGAGAAGAGAGTTGTGATAGGCTTCTCACCTCTGACAGTTTGCAGCAACACTAGCACGATTGTTCCCTCAGCAGATTACTGCGTGATATGAATCCTCATGGCTTCACAAGACATGTGACTCTTATTTGGTTGAGATAGGAGAAGAGTTATACTGTGTCTATCTCTCTTTCTCCTTCAATGTGTGCACTGTGTGTGTGTGTGTGTGTGTGTGTGTGTGTGTGTGTGTGTGTGTGTGTGTGTGTGTTATTGATCTGTGCACCCCTACAGTGCCTGGCCTATTTGCTTAATTTGCCACGGTAGGGTTGAACCAGTTGAACTCATGGTCGAGCATATGAAGCCACTCAGTGTGAAAATGGCTGCGAGGAAATTGTGAAAGTGGCACAAATAAACTCCTAATTTTAGGAGTAAGACTGAAATCTTTGTTGAAAATATGTTTTTCAACTCCCACATTATTTAAGAGAGCTCACTCGACTGGCTGGCTGGCAGGCAGGTGGCTGCTTATCCACACAGAGGCGGAAAGTCCCCACCGTATTTGTGAGTTTTTTTCTTCTTTAAACTCTCAGATGACATGCAGCTCAGAGAGGTTTAGTGAGAAATTCTTAAATACGTCAAGTACAGTGAGGAATCTGACTCACTGCAGGTATTAAGGCTCTACAAGCAGCAGCACACACATGAAGTGCCTCTTTGGCACTTGGAAACTTGGATTAGTAATCATTTGGATTCAACAGTTACCTTTCCTTTCAATAATCAGCCTATACGAAAATAGCTGTGACAGATGTGAAAATAAGAATTACATTTGGGTGACAAACACAAGGAAAGTTTTGAGACGTTTTCGGCCTCCTAGATTCTCTCGGGTCTAGAAATCTACACGTCAGTCCAAAACCTCCCATAGGCGTTCATTTAGGTTGAGATCAGGCAACCATGAAGTCCTGGGCATTCTGATGAAACCCTCATTACAAGTATCTGACACCAAGATTGACCTTCTAAGTGGCTTGGAAGATATATTGGTTCTCATAGATTTTATATGGGTGCCATCTCCGATCTGCAATCTTTATGAAGTGGCTCCCATCAAAAATTTAAACATATGGTGATGGAGAGCATGTGGGAAAAAAATGGTGGTTTAGTCCAACGTGTCCCCATTCAGTCCAAATCCTCCCATCATTTATGTTGAGATGACAACCATGAAGTCCAGGGCATGCTGATGAAACCCTCTTATTAGAAGTATCTGTCCTGATGATGTTTCTCAAATCATCTTCTTTAACAATGCAACCCCAGCTACATCATATCTGAGAAAATGTCTGTTAGTTTTGACCTTGCGATACAGTTGAAAGCTCTGGACAAGAGGGGGACTCCCTTGAGAACTACTTAGCATCAAGGGCTCTTTTGCATTCGGTTAACAAGTCAAAACATTGTATTTCATGTTGCTGGTCCTGCATTGAAGTCAGGCGGCTTAGCAAAAAAAAAGGGGACACGCTGGACAAAAGCACCACATTTTTTCCACAAATTTTGATGGGAGCCACTTCATCAAGATTGCGGATCGGAGATGGCAGCCATATAAAGTCTATGAGAACCAATATATCTTCCAAGCCACTTAGAAGGTCAATCTTGGTGTCAAAATATACATTTTCTGGGTCAAGGAATCCATTAAAGCTATTGAGAATATCAATAGATGATTATTTGATCAAATAGATATGTTCATTTTGGCCATGTATTTACGTAATTTCCAACTCAGTTCCTAAGCGGTCGGATATATATTAAATACACATATATATATTATCTGAAATGTATATTTTGTCACCAAGATTGACCTTCTAAGTGGCTTGGAAGATATAGTGGTTCTCATAGACTTTATATGGCCGCCATCTCCGATCTGCAATCTTGATGAGGTGGCTCCCATCAAAAATTGAAACCTATGGTGATAGAGAGCATGTGGAAAAAATGTGGTGCTTTTGTCCAACGTGTCCCCATTCTTCTCAAATCTGGTTTTAAGCCGCCTGACTATTGCCCCTGTGCAACCAACCACTTACGTCACTCTTGGTTCCTCATTCTCAGAACTACAGCAGTTACTAGTTCTTAGAACTATAAAAAAAACCACACCTACCTACTGTTCTGCCAAACAACTTTCCAAGATCAAGAATTAAATTTACTGTTTGAAGGTGTACTCCAAAAGACAGATTAAAAGCAGAATGTTCAACATTGAAGCAGCAGAGGTAGAGATATCCTGGTACACCACCATGTCTCATAAACTCCAAACCCCCAGTCTGTAACACATAGGCCCAATCCAAGTCCTTCCCCTGGTAACCCTGTCTTCTAAGGCCACAACTTAAATGAATTTTGGGTAATTCCTACAGGCAAACTCCGCAGAACTTATGGAAAGTGTGTGAGAAGCCCTGGAAATGTCTGTGAGCGAGCCCCCGAGCACTTGATGATTTGACAGTGGGACAGCCTTAAGTCCACGCAGGCATTGCAAGAATGTGCATTGAGCCAAAAAAAATGTATTTGGGGCTATTTTCTCAACCTTGAACAAGCTCCTTCTGAGTAAATGTTCTCACAGCCTGAGTGGAACTCCTCACGACTAGTTAAACTGGCCTTTGTGAGTAAACAGGTGGACTTCCCGTTCACTCTCTACCTTGTTTTTTCTCTAGACTTTGTCACTGGGCATAATAATGACCCATTATTTTCCAGCCTAATGCGTCAAACTCACCACATTATTATAGGATCATCTCTGCGTTCACTATTCCATTCTGCCTAAAAGAGTCAGATTTTAGTTTGAGTGACTGAGAGTAAATATTGCACTGGCTAATATCTGCCGGCATCTGTCATCACAAAAAAAAAAACACTCTTTCCAGTGTTACCTAGATCTTATACTGTTCTCAAGTCAGAAAATGTCAGGGCCAATAACCCTTTGTCTCACAGCCCATTTGTGTCTCGAGTCCTTGGCACAGCGGTTGACAACCACTGTCTTAGAGGCTTCATATGGATGCTAATTGGAGCGCAGCAGAGAATCAGGACATGTGTTGCATCCTCTCCTCTCTCTTACCGATCCCTTCTCTTCTTGTCATCTTCTATTCTCTTTCTTCAGGCACTCAACCTCAGCTCCCAGCTCCGATAAACTTTTTCTCCATATCTCCCCCGTTGACTCCGTCTAACATCTCATTCCATCAGTTCATTTTCTATCCCCACTCCTCACCTAAGTCTTTCACCTCTATTTCCCCACCTCCTTCCACTTTTCTATCCCTCTCAAAAAATGTGTGTGAAAGTGAGAGATAAACAGAAGTGGAGAGCCGCAGCTTGAGACTGCAGTGTGTATGTGGGAGGGCCCCGGTGTCAGCGAGCAATCCCACTAACGCCACCAACACACATCAGAGGCCCCTGTGTGCATGTGTGTGTTTGTATGGATTGTGCATGCTGTGCCTGCTGCGCCTGAGGGCAGGGAATTTTAAATCAGGCGTCCAAGGAAACTGATACGGCTGAATATTTGAATATTTATTCCTTATCAGAAGCTGGGATATTAATGAGGGTAGCTGTGACTGAGCGGGTTATAGAGAGAGGGAGACTGGCGGTTGGGGACGGGCAGATGGTGTGTTTACTCCTCTGTTTTCACGTCTCAGCTGGAAGAAAAGCACAGGAGCTCTGCCTAGTGTTTATCCTCTGGAATTACATAAGACTGAACACGTCGAACGAGGACGTGGGGATGTTATGAAGACAGTATTCCCTGCTCATCTGTATTCTGCAGTCTCTTTTTCTAACCCAGTCTCCAGAAATAAAGTGGATAACCCAAGAACAAGAAGGGAAAACCTGCTACAACATCTATTTTTAGAAAGAGCTATGAAAATACTGAAATAAAAACATCATAAAATACAATGACGTTATTTTAAAGTCACTGCTGAGCACCACAGGTTTTTTTAAAAATATGCCTAACCTTCATATTATGTTAGCTTTCTGTTACTATCTCTTATGTTAACTGGTCGCTTTTGACTCGCGTCTTAAATGATCCATAAAATACCCGTGAAACAATTATTTATCATCCAATTTGTTTCTTACCTTTTTGTGACCTTGTTAGGCTTCTTTATCCATGAAAAGATTAGTTTTAATATTTTTGGTGTGTCAAAAATGGTAAAAATGAACCCCAAGAAATTATATAAAATAAAAGGTTGTTATGTGACCTCACTATTACTGAGGGGTATTAGAAGACATCTCAAATAAATGTTTTATTTTAATATTAACTATAGTAACATCTATGGTGTTATGGGTCAATTTTGACCTGTATATATTTCACTAAATATTGTTTTATCATCTTATATTGAAACAACACAAATGTTATAATTTTCCCAAGGGCATTTTATAATTTAGTGAAATTGATTTTTTGTTTGATTTTGTTTCAATAGAGGTTCCTGACAAACTCAAAAAACCTTGATGTAATAAACAAAAGTACTTTCATGCATTTAAAACCTGAAATGGGTTGGTGCCGACCAACACAAGAGGAAGGTTAATCACAGAGTTAAAGGTATTCTATGTAATTTTCTGCATTAAAATGGCTGAAAACAACCAGACCTTATATATTTGCTGAGTTGCATACTTAAATAAAAATGTTTTAACACTTTTCAAACACAGAGAAATCTGTCATTTTAATCAAGGTTTATGCATGGCATTTTGTCGCCTGTCCTTGTTGTTATGTCCCCTTTGTTGTGATTGTCTGCCAGAAGCTGTCTAAACTGATTTGTATTCAGTTTTTAGCCACATTTTTACAATGCACTTTTTAGACCTTGGTTAGTTTTAACTATGTATTTTAACCTGGAGGACGGATTTTAATCAGCCACCTATGTCAGTCGGAGAAACAGATTATTTTAATGTATAACAGCTTTATTCAGTGTTTTTTAATCTTTGGGTCAACTTTGCAAGTTTTTCCACCACCATTGTTTTGAATGCACTTTTATATATTGTGCCTTTAATGATAAAACTGATACCACTCTCGTTTCTGTCTATTAAATATGGAGCTGCAGCCAGCCTATGGTTAGCTTAACTCAGCATAGCTTGGTAAAACCACAACTTGTCCTTATTTTCACTTTAGTTTTTAAGATATAGTTTTAGATTAAGCAATAAGGTGGTGTAATGTGTCAAAAAGTGACACAGTCACAGCTGTTTCCATTCTTTAAACTAAGCTACGCTAACTGTTTCATTGCTGTACTTTATATTTAACAGACAGACATAGTATCAATCTTTAACTGTCGGTGAGAAAAAGCATATGCTATTTCAAGTGGCAGTTTCTAGGGTTTAAAAAACTGTGACATCCAGTTTTTTACGTCATGGAGACAGCTGTTCAATGAGTTCAGCATACCGGGGTCTATGGGTCTGATGGGCAGGTACAGCTGTGTGTCATCAGCATAGAAATGATAAGATATGTTGTGATTTTGAATAATTTGACCAAGGGGAAGCATATACAGTAAAAAATAAAATTGGTTCCAAGACTGACCCCTGTGGCACACCATACTTCACTGCAGCAAATGAAGACATAAAGTTATTAACAGACACACAAAACTTCCTGTTCGACAAGTAAGAATAAAACCAGATGCCGCAATGAGGCGATGAACTAATATTTTTCTTAATAAATAGTAGAAGAGAGAGTCTCCTGTTGAGTTGAGTGGTAGAGATAAACAATAATTGCTAATACTGCACTGTAACTTCTATTTGAGAAGTTTATTTTTTTTCTTAAATATTCTTGTTATATTATGTTATATATATTATATGTTGAATGTCATTTTATATATGTCTCTTTCCAAAGCTTTTAATGTTTTGTGTAAAGCACTTTGAATTGCCTTGTTGTTGAAAGGTGCTATACAAATAAAATGCCTTGTCTTTATATCTACATAGGGAGAGGGTCTTCTTACATGGAGTCCACCATGTTGTACCACCAGAGACATGTTTTTACATCACCTGAAGTCCACCATAGGTTCTCTACATGCTTGGAAAGGGAGGGGTTAGCAGAGGAGTATGAAGTAAATAAACATATTTTCCAAAATGTAAAACTTCTCCTTATAAAGCACCAAAGGGTCACTTAATGTCTCCATAAGTGACACAACTTAACTTTCACAGACTCTTGGAGTCAGAGTCAAAGAAGCCAACACGTGGAACAAATCTCCCCTCTCCTTATCTCCTTTAACATTCACTCTGTTGGCCTGTTCCCGTCTTAATGGAACAATGCAGCAGCATTACCAGCGGCTCATCCTTGTGATCCTGTCTCCCAGGGGTCCCGGTCCCCTTCCAGTGGTGTGTAAATGTAGGTCGACTGCGCTGTGATTTAGTGGGCCTGTTGTTTGTTTGGATGAGGGGTTTTAGTCGAGATAAATCGTCGACTCCGGCACTTGAACGTGTTTATGGGTGTGACAGACGAGAACTGGAGGCACCTTTCTCAAATTGTCTCTCATTAAACATGATAGACAGCCAGTCAACAGAACTCAATGTGAAGAAGCTTCACTAGCTGCAGCCTGTAGCCTGTGTTCCCATCCAGCTGTTTCTGTGCATGTTTTCAGTTTGTAAACACCAGATTTTTGACAAACAAGCTGAAATACCACAGAAAATGAGAGTTTATGCAGAGCTGTGGAAATATGGTGTTTGTGTAACATCTGGCTTCAATACAAGTCGTTACTGAGGAGATAAATAGAAGAAAATAGCAGAATCTATGTGGAGCAACGAGGAGACGGTGATTTTCCTCAGATGCAGAAAAAGATGAATTATCCAAACAGAATATTTAGTTTACATCACCTGTATCAAATTCAGAATACTGTCATATTCTAATGTTCAAATTTGCGCTACATTTAGATGGAATCTTGGAACTCTTGTGTGTCTGTAGTTTCTTAACGGGGACAGGAAGCTTTTGACAATTTGTGAAATATTTACATATTTTAAAAAAAGGTTGTGCTGAGATGGTAATGCTATCTCAGCTAAATATGATGCTAGCTGCCAGCTAGCGTAGCTTAGCATGAATACCTGGACCTGGTTCTGTCCAAACATGAAAAAAAGACACTTACCAGAACTCCCAAAATAGAAAAATAAATGACTAGATGAATCAATGAATATTATATTATAAATGTAGGCATTAATTATGATATAAATGTATATTTCTGTTTTAATCTGCTTTATGTATGAATGTCTTTATTTTAAATAAATACTTGTATTTACTTTCCTATTCACATTTTTATTCATTTTTAAATGTATCTATTTATTTATTTTTATTTATTTGAATTTTTTTTTTCCTCCCCCTATTTATTTTGCCAAAGCCATTTATTTCTGTATTATTTTCTTTATACATTTCTTTGGGCATTTTGTCTTCATGGGGTTGACTTTCACCTGTTGGTTAAACAGCATCATAGTGCATAGCCGCCAGACTCACTATACAAACAAACAAACAAACAAATATATCAATAAATATATATTTAGAGGAATTAATATGCTTAATAAATAAAGAAGCAAATTAAACCAGATGTCACAGTTTGCCAGTTTATTTATGACTCCATTTATTTATTTCCTTAATTTTTTCTCCATTCAAAGCCTTCACCAGTCATTTATTTAGTTAAAGTTATTTATTCATTACTTTTTATGTATGTACCTCATACTAAAGCTCACTAAAAACACATTATATCTTGTTTAATTTTGGTTTCAGCCTATTTTTTGTATCATCTTCTGTCCATAACATCCCTGCAGGGACTAACTGTGATATTTCTCTCTTTTTAAGATTTACTATAGAATTACCTCTCGTGTTTTTCAGGGAAAAGAGTTCCTGAAGCATCATTTGACATTTCTGCAGGATCTATTGCCTTCCCTTGTTTGAAATCTTCACTTTGTCAGCTTGTTGTTCACAGACCCAACATAGCAGTACAATTTATCACAATATTCACTGCAGGCACCGTTTCAAATTGCAGAAGGCTGCACTTTTTTTTCTTCTCTCTGAGAGAAAAGATGTTTGAGACAGCTTCCTAAGCAAGCTATTTTGACGTTACACAGAATCTGTGTCCTGTAAACAATATATTTTCAGGAGGGAGAAAATCATTCATTTTACTCAAACTAAGCAGCACCCAGGCATTTTCTGAGCATCTTTCAAAAAGCTAAGGAAGAGAAAGTGCTCTGTTGTATTTCAGCCCATATCTCAACTGCAATATTGAGCAAAAAGAAATAGCAATAGGCGTGTGATTTTTTTTCTTCTTTGTCAGCACTGTGCGGCCCAGAAGCAGCACGCTCCTTGTTCCAAATGGATCAACAGACTACGATAGATTTGTCTCCTTGTCTACATTTCCATCCGCTCGTCCATTTATCCATCCATTTATTCACTCGTGTGTTGCAGCGAGCGGCATTCTGAAAAAAAAAGAAAGAAGTAGAGTGAAAAAGGGGCAGGGTGTTTGGAGCGGAGCAGAGCCTTATCCCTCTGACACAAAAGCTCACTCTGATCCCTGGAACACAATAGAGCCAGCCCCCTGCACCCTTGGGCCAGGCAGCAAATAATACCCATAATGCAGCATGTCTGTGACTGCTGGAATCCCCTGTGGCCATACTTGTCCAGCTTGTAGAGGACTGTGCCAGACCTGATGCCAAGGCAGCAACCTATAATGCCAACTTATAGATGCCAAATCCTGGCACACGGCATACATTATTCCCTCATTCAGCTCGGCCGTACGGACAGTGAGGGATGTTTTTGTGCATTTAATTCGACATAGATGTCAGAAGCTGCTGCTGTGAAGCAAAGTGCCCTTCAGGTCTGCAGTGTATTTACTGTACACAATGAACCAGCAGACCTTTGTCTCCTCCATCACGCTCTGTGGCATTGTTTAGACTTATTCAACACAGCCATGCTTGTCACAGTGGCAGTGCAACTCATGGTGGCTTAGATGAAGCAGATACAACAATAACAGTTCTCGCAAGTAATAAGTCCCATGGTGGTGCTCCCTAAATAAAAGAACAAGGCACACACGCAGACTTACTGCGGGTTCACTGCCACGTTTCCCCGCTGCACTCCCCCGAGCTCCCATCACCTCCTCAAAACAGCTCTGATGAAGGAAAACTGGGAATTTACCCACAGAAATAAAAAGAACAATTACATCTTAGATTCGCCCTGAATAATTCATAAGTCATTGTTTGTGGGATGCTGCGAGAACATGTGTGTTTGAAAGGAACTGGGCAATCCCTCAGAAACAACACGACTGTGCTAGATTTGTGGCCTCAAAGTCGAGGGTTGGGAATTTTAAAAAAGACTCATAAACAGCTATTTGTTTCAACTGGGTCGAGCTGTGGTGGGGCAGTGTGCAGCTCCACAGCGCCACCCTGTGGTCAAAACCAGTGGTGGAAAAAGTATTCAGATCTCTAACTTAAGTAAAAGTACTAATAACACACTGTGAAATTACTCCACAAGGTACAAAAGCATCAGCATCAAAATGCACTTAAAGTATCAAAAGTAAGTATTCCTTATGCAGAATGGCCCCACTCACATTAATATATTTCAAATATATTATTGGATTATTATTTTTTCATGCATTTCTGTAAGCAGCATTTTTCATGTTTAATCTTGAAGTGAAAAGTAACAAGTAACTGAAGCTGGCAGCTTAATGTAGTGGGGAAAAAAATCTGTTTAATTTATGATAAAATACTTTTTCTACTGTAAATTTAAATGTAAATATCAGTAAAAAAAATTGTAGACTGAACCCTGTTATTTTTAGGGTAATTGTGTTTTTGTGACATTTTAGCATTACTCCATTAATGTTACATAAATGTTTATATTTTTACAGTTTAAGTTTTGTACTATTCCTTGATTTAAGGTAACTAAGAGTCTAATTTTACGCCCTATTTCTGATGCAATTTGACAGTGTTTTACTTTAATTTCTACAAACATTTTTTACACTGAATATTTGCCCATTAAATGTAGTGGAGTAGAAGTGTAAAGTTAAATATGTGGATATACTCAAGTAAAGTACCTCAAAATTGTACTTAAGTATAGTACTTGAGTAAATGTACTTAGTTACATTCCACCACTGGTGAAAAAGAACAACACTCACTGACATACTGGGTTTTTCTCTTTTATTTTAAATATACAGGGCCACAGCCGTGTTTTACACCAACATCAAAAGTTACACTTTGGCAGCGATGGCAGCTCACACGCGACAGCCAGCAGCACAGCAGCATATTCAATCTTTACAACAAAAGCCACAGATAAGCAAACAGCGTGCAAATACAGTCTGGGTTTAGCTGTAAATCGTGTGGTGGTTTTAAGTGGCTTTGAGCGATTACATCAAATGATGCACATTGGATGCTCTGACCCGTCTCAGTGGTCTGAACCTAAAGATGTGTGGGAGATCATATGTAGAGCCCGACCTGTCAGTTGGTGTTGTCCGATATGCACCGATATGAAATCATTTTCACATAACATGCAATGCATAAAATGATGCTTAAAGTGATTTCAAAATTATAGGCATTTGTTATATTTTATTCTTATGTCTGTGGTTTTGGCTCTTGGTTTATTTTGTCTTTGTAGATGCCTTGTGTCTCTTTAAAAGGCATTTTGTATCTCTTTGTAGTACTTTTTCATCATTTTTTATCTTTTTGTAGTCATTTTGTAACTCTTTGTAGTCCTTTTTCCATCTTTTTGTAGTCATTTTGGGTCTCTTTCGTGTCCCCTGTGGTTGTTTTGCCCATTTTCAGTCAGTCTCTTTGCAGTGGTTTAGCATGTCTTTGTAGTTATCGCTTTTTTTGTCTCTCTCTTTGTAGTCATTTTATGTTTCTTTATGTGGTCATTTTGTCATGTTTAGCTATTCATTTTATTTTGACTTATTCTTTGTTTTCTCAGTTTTAATGTCTAGAATTGGCTGATGCAATACGCTGTATATATAATTAACAATGTTAAATATTCTTTCATAATTTATTTGTTTACAGTCTTCTGGCTGCCTTTGCATAGTCAAATCTGTGCATACTCGCTGGACAATCCACATAGAAATTATGCATTTTCATTCCAACTCAAAATATTCACAGTTTCAGCTGCCATATTGGTAATCTGTGAATCTTTCCCCTCTGAAATCGGTGTTGGTCTTGTGCATATCGGTCGGGCTCTAAGCATATGTGGGCTTACATAACATCCGTGTTATAATAACTTTAGTACAGAGTATATGATAACAAGAACCCAGGGAGTCAACCCCCAGCTGCCCCCGGTTATATTTACTGCCTGCACTCACTGGCATGAGGGACCACTCGTCTCACCACATATGGGCATGTGATCAGAGTGTGTGTGTGTGTGTGTGTCCTGTCTGAACAGTCACACTGGCCTTCAGGCTGTTTATATGAATGTTATTTACTACATTACAGCATGATGTATTCTTGGCTCTCAACTCCAGGGAGACTCTTAGAATAATAAATAATTTCACCTTTCCACACACCCAACTCTCAATTTAGAAATATAGAAAAACAAAAAACACCACATCCCACTCCAAGTTTGTCGACTCATGCATGCACACAAACACTTTTCTCTCCAAAAGGGAATGATCACTGCGATTGCCAGCTGCTATCTGACATTCTCTGTCCTTATGTAACTCAGACAGACAGCATCACAGACTAAGGCACTTAATGTGGAGACCACTTTTAAGTGTGGGAGACTGAAAACCCCCTGTGACATTACAGCCGGTTTTAAAGCAGTTTCTGGCTGGAAAAAATAGATGTCTTGGACTGTTCTTTCCAGACAATAAATAAGGTGACATGAGGCCAAAGAGGCCATTATCAAATTCAAATGAGTGGCTAAGCTTAACATAACACATGGATGAGCTAAAACATCAGATATGAGAGCCTTCCACACTTGCCACAGGCTGCAGGAGACACGTAGCCCAAACCGGAACCTGGCAAATTCTCACACCGCCCCTCATACATGGGCTTACTCTCTCAACCGTTCAGTGGGTCCATCAAGGATCCATCACCATCCAGCCATTTTTGGTCCCCTCAGCTCGTCTCGGAGCGTGAGCACATACTCGTCTCTCCTTCCCCCGTCTCGTCCCGTCGGTCACACGTCGAGTTTCTTCAGCTGTTCATATGTGAGGAAGAACTGGAAGAGGAGTTAAGGAACACAGGCAGGAGAAGTGGAGAAGTGAAAGTGGGCGTTTTTTTTCTAGCATGAGAGGCTCACTGAGGAATTTTGGCTCTTTCTGTTCTGCTGCTCAAAGCCTCCCTTGTTACCATTTCCTTGTTACCTCAGACTGCTCAGCTGTAACAAGTCAATAATCTCATTACATTTTTCAGGCCCAGTTGGAGCACGATGTCGACCTGACTGCATTTCTCTCCCTGTAACTCTTTAGCCTTTGCACTCTCTACTTAGTTTTCTCTCCCCACCCTTCTCTCGTTCTCTTACCCCCCTTTGAGGACCCCCAGGTCCTCTCTGACCAGGGGCAGTGGGGTATTGAGGCAGTAGTTACAGACAGTTACATAATAGAGTTAGCCAGCATTAAACTAAGCTTTCCCTACACATGGCTAGGAATGCCTTACGTCACTGAATGCATAACAGAATTTACAACTTTTCCCTGCTGATTTCTCCAGCTCAAAAGAAATTGCATCACAGAGGGACTATGTAAACAGAGAGGTGCATTAATGAGATGGTTAAAGGATACAATGATGTTCCACGGGCCCAGACGGAGCCAGTTGGGAAAGAAACCCTTGTAGAGGGCCATGAAGCCCTCGGAGCGCCAAGTCTGAAAAGATAAAACAAACATGTTAAAAACCCATTTTATCCTATTATCCTCTGATGATCGTTTCAAAGTCCTCTTTGGGCGTTTTTTTTAAACTGGGATCAGGAAACAAGTGACATTAAGGTCTAATTATTTAATATTCAACATTACATGATGTTAAATATTCATTCAGGAAGCAAAATAAACAATCTCATAGGCACTTCCTCATAACAGGCAACACGCTGGTTATTTCATAACAATCTAGTACTTTTGACACTGTTGCTCCAATAAAAGAAGAAATAGTCAAACTTGCAGCAGCAGAGAGGTGAGATGGTCTGACTTTTAGTCCCTAGCACAGTTCAAACACTAGATCCTACATTTCCCAGAATGCAATAGGTTCAATTTGTTAGATCTCTGGGTCTGAAAAGTGCCATAAACCTGCTTTCTTTCTAATGTCCACCCGGGAGGGGGGACTCCACTGGTTGCAAAAAGAAGTCGGATTGTAAGAAGACAATGAGAAAATGACCCTTACACTCACTTTATTACCTCAGTAAATTTTTCACAATATGTTCAATCACTAGTTTCAGTTTAATACAGCATGATGTATATTTTTCTGAGCAATGGTCCCATTTAAAGTAAATAAGACAAAAAAAGGCTATTTAAGGTGCGTCAACCTTATGACTGACAAGTCGCTACCATGGTGCACTTTGTTTTTGTCTAAGAATTTTGACGCTTTTAAAGTTTCTTTTCAGTTCATGAAAGTTACCTGAAACATCTTGGTTCCCTAAAAAAATTCTTGTTCAGCATTCAGTTGTACTAAAAGTTACTCTTAGGTGTTGGCTGTTCATATTTTTCAGTTTAAAGCCTGCTTTTGCTAGCCAGAATTAGCCCCCCCAACTAATATCACAGTTAACATAAATTAATTACGGATTCACAATGCAGTCTGTGGTTTCAATCTACCTAGCACACATCAGACTTTAAAAGCCCTCTCCAGAGCCACAGAAGCCATTATGCAACAGGCTGAACAAAAGTACTTTCCATTAACAGTAAACAGATCTGCATTTGTGAAATGAAAAGGAACAAGTGCAAGGTGACTGACCTGCAGTAAACAATCCAGTGTTCCCTGGTACAGAGCTCCTCCCTTCTGGTTCATCATGCGTGTCCGGACTACGTCCACTGGGTTGGAGGCCAAAGCCCCCGCCAGACCACACGCAAAGCTGGACCTGGGGAACGATGACACATGGGTTCAGATGATAATCTGTAGATTCTTTTACTTAGCCCCTTAATTACATTTTTGGTTGTAAACAGTTATTTCTGTGGTGTGTGTGCTGCTGCCACAAACGTAGCAAACATCCTCACCAGGACCAAGCACCGCAGCGTTGGCGACAGAGACTTTTCAGCTGCTGCCCAAACCCTCTGGAATTCCCTCCCTACACACATCCCCTCAAACATCCCCTTCAAAAATCAACTCAAAACCCACCTTTTCCAGATAGCTTACAAGACCTGACTCCCACCGCCAAACCTGAACTCATAATCTCTCATCTCTGTTTTGTTTTTTTCTGCATTTTGTGTTTGTGTGTGTCCCAAATTTGTTCTGTTAAGCAACTTTGAGTACCTTTTAAAAGCGCTATAAAAATCCAATGTATTATTATTATTTCCTGCAATGCTGAGAATGAATCCTCACAGACTAAGTGTTTAGAAAATACCTTGCCTTGCCTTAAGACACAGAAATATTTGTCTTGCCCCGACACGCAATTGACCCACAGCAATAACACTACACGGGAGTTTGCAAACTTACACAAAGTGTGTGTACACGTTATCCCCCATGTGACCCGACATGATCAGATGCTTCTTGGTGATGTCATAGACCGGTAGCTCCACTCCGACCACGATGGCCGCCCGCTGTGCTGTTAGAGAGACGCCCTGGAGCAGAGAGAAAGGGAACATAACAGTACTGAAAAACAACACGTGTTACCTGCAACCAATGGAAATGAAGGTCATTTAGCAATGCAAATTAAGCATTATTCAGCCTGTCTGTACCTTCCACAGTCCTCTTGTTCCCTCCTGCTGGTAGATGTTAATGAAGTTGCCCATCATACTGCCTTGGATCACATTTCCCTGAGCCTGCATGCGAATCTGGAACAACAGACAGAGCTAATTTTTGTAAACTTGTACATGAGACAATGAAAGCACACACACAAAAAATTAGGAATGCTGTAGGTTCCCCAAGCCAAGTACGGGGGTGTATTAATTCGGCTATCATCGGAATGCAAATGTAAAAAAGCAAAAAGAGGAGTTTCTTGGCAAGCAGGATGCCCTTAAGTATTTTCTCTATGTTCATTTCTTGGAATCCCCCAGCCCTCACTTGACCTGTTTTCATTTGACTGCTGTTTGCACATCAGCTTTGGTTTGTCTGTTTTGTTTGGCTCCCTGATGACTTGGCGAGCGCAGTTGGAACACACCGAGATGAAAACGCAATGTTCTGAACCTGCAGCGGCTTCCATTAGTCTTTTAACCCCTGTCAAACATCCAGTGTGGACGGGAGGTCGTTATGTCTAACGGTGCATGGCGAAAAGAAGCCAGGCAAAACATTATGAGTACAGATAAGCGGGTGCACACATACATCATATTTATGCACCCATATCATTTACAGGACACTATGTTCAGCCGTCGAGGTTTCAGTCTATAAATACTCCACAAGTGGGGTCTTGATAGCATTAAGGTGCCCTTCACTCTACTCGGCATGCTGCCTGATGACCACACCCACAGCCTGGTGCTTGAACTGGCATATAACTCTTAGTTTTTGAAAATAATTAATGAAGTGCACTCGAGGCCATTTGTAACTAGAGCTGCATGTAAACAAAAAGACTGACAGAAGCCTGCTCTGGTTAAGTTGAAGGTTTACTGCATGTGGTCTTGAGCTCCAAGAGCTTGTCAAACCTGTTCTACTGCTTTGGAGGATAACTGACAAGTGACAAAAACAAGGAGAAACAACATAATCTGCATGTTGTTCAAATAAATACCTTCAGCACGTCAGTGGGGTTGGCGATGGAGGAGGAGATGACTCCGGAGAGAACGCCACACATCACATTAGTCAGCAATGTTTCATCTGAAAGAGGAGAAGGGTGGGAGGAAGGCTGTAACTGTGAACAAGCAGCATTTGATATAATGCCTTAGGCAGTCAGCTGCACTTTGTCTTTCTTTTACAGTGTTTTACAGAAGCACAAACAGTTAGTTAGCTTTTAGTCTGAAAAAATGCATTTAAATAGGTCACACACACATCTGCGCTACCCTGTTGACCTTCAAGAGGAATGTGCATCTGTCGATGTTAGGTAGCTGCCTGCCAAAATGTGTGCGGAAGTGTGTATATGTATGTGTGTATGTGTGTGTTTGTTTGTTTGAGCCAGAGAGAGAGAAAGAGAAACTGGGACTCACCCTCTGGTCTGTCAACCAGCAGCCGCTTAAAGGTTTGGTATGTGCCAATTTTTATGGTCCCATAGGAGGCCTGGCGCAGCATAGCAGGAGCAATTCTGTAAAAGTCAACTTTATTTTTATTACTCAGTATCACAATGTCTTAGTGGGCTTTATAGACCCACAACTGTGTTTATTAACCTAGCAAAAAAAATATAAAGAAAACAAGAAAAATCCCCCGTAAATCTCAGCACATAAAAAATAAAACAGTGAGACAGGCAATTCTAAGACAGGACCCCCTTTTTGGGTAGCTGATCGAGATATAGGTAAGTGGGTCAATGGCTGCTGCAAAAATAGGAAGTGCACAAAAAGGAGGAAGTGTACAAGGTATAGTATGTACAGTAGTGTTATACACAAAGAATATGCCAGTACTGCTGTAGTTAACACCAGGTTTGGATACAAACATATACAGACTAGAGCAGAAGACATAAATGCAGCATACTGACCCTGAATAGAGCGCCCGGAGCCCCTCCTCTCTTACTATCCTCACCATGGCATGGAGCATGCCTCGGTACCGGATCTCTCGGTATTTACTGTCGCCTACTTGGCCTTGAACTTGAAGACGCGTCTTTGTTAGGTCGATAGGGAAGGTCCCTGTAAGACACAGCACCAGATAATACCGTTTTAACACTGCAAATCACGACAGAGGTTTAAATAATTAGCAGTAATCCACGCAGCAGCTCGCAGCTCGGCCTGCACCGCCGCTCCACTCATCACTCACCGCATTCCGCCGTCACGGAAGCCAGCCCGCCGAAAACAAAGGGCTTCCAGTTGAGGTTAGACATCTTCTCCCGAGCGTGGACCGACTCACAGTGTAAACCGCCCGGTGAACCGGCGAGCAGGGGTGCTAATACCAACGGCTGCAGCTGATAACGGATGCGTCTCTATCTCAACCGGCGTCTGAGAGCTGCCCCGCGTGCGCGCCTCCTCCTGCTGCCAGTCTTAAAGTAAGCCCCGCCCACTGCTGGTTCTCCGCCGGCTGCTGTCTGTCTCCAGTGTCCCCGCCCACCGCTACACCGCTGTCCCCGCCCACTGCTGGTGCTCCACCGGCTGCTGTCTGTCTCCACTGTCCCCGCCCTCCGCTACACCGCTGTCCCCGCCCACTGCTGGTGCTCCGCCGTCTGCTGTCTGTCTCCACTGTCCCCGCCCACCGCTCCTCCGCTGTCCCCGCCCACCGCTGTCCCCGCCCACCGCTGGTGCTCCGCCGGCTGCTGTCTGTCTCCACTGTCCCCGCCCACCGCTCCTCCGCTGTCCCCGCCCACCGCTGCCTGTTGCTAAGCGACACTACCAGAGAGTAGAAAGAAGCCAAGAGATCATAAAACAGCACGACAATGTTGCTTGCTTTGACCCATAGATGAAATTTTGATTTCAGAGGTGGGGAGGACACAAGTAGCCTATCTTTTCATCATCATCAACATCATTTGGCTTGCCAGTGAAAAAAATGTTTAAAAAAAACCTTAAAGCATTTTTTCTCAGTTTTACCCTTTGCAGAGTTACTGCAGTTAGACTTTGTAGGGCAGTATATTTATACATAGTACATGTGACGTTCATTTCTAGCATCTTTTTAGCAGGGGAGTATAATTACACAATGTGAAACTTACTTGTCACTGAAACTCCAAACAGTAATTGCACTGTGTCTATTTTGAAAATCGTTCTGTAAAGATGGAAAGACTATATAATATATTCTCAAAGAAAAAAATCACAAAGTTTTGTATTACTGTTTTATATCCATGTAAAAAGCCCAGAATTCCAAACATGCATCATCAATGAGGTGTTAATTCATTTACACACTTAAATAGGGTTGAGATATTATTGTTCTCAGCTCCTTCAACTGATGTCCACGTCATAACATGTCCTGCATGTAATCATCGCTAGGCCACAGCTCTCTTATTTACAGTCAATATGATATGACCTGAACACAGCAGTGAGTACAGACCAAACACTAGTTTAGAAGCCTGTAAAAGCCTGGGAGAAAGTACAGTACATTTCTCTATCACAAACTAATGATCTTTGAGGCATGAGAGAAGAAGAGATGCGCTGTTGTCCATCATCATGCATTGTCCCGTACTGCACTCCATGCTAAGAGAGTTGTGCTGTTTCATAAACATCTATTGGCCTGTTGTCATACCACTCTCTTAATTTAGATTTTTTTTGTTTTTACCAGCAACACTTAACTTAATCTACACAAATGTCAGCTTTAGCTGTTTGAACCTGAGTTTTGAGTCAGTAACAACAAGATATATCAAGATGTGTTTAATCAATATTCTATGTGTCTTTCTCATTCTTATACTTTACTTGAGTATTTCCATTTTATGTAACTTTATACTTCTACTCCACTACATTTCAGAGGTAAATATTGCGCTTTTCTCATAACATTTAGCCGACAGCTTTAGTTACTGTCCAGGTCAAGATGTAACAAAAAAACATTTCATTAATTTAAAAATGATTATGCATTTTTAATAAATTAAACCACATAACATTATATTAAATAGTTAAAAGTAGGCCTACCTTGACAACAGTAGAATGTTGCTTACATAAATGTATCAATAATAATAATAATTAAATAATATATTTGGAATATATAAAACATTCTGAATGAGGCCATTCTGCATAACGAGTACTTTTACTTCTGATAATATAAGTATATTTTGATGCTGATACTTTTGTATTTTTACTTAGGCAATTTTTGAATGCAGGACTGTGACGAAGAGCACATCGTCACCTGGCTTGCACACATGGCACCACGCACTTTAGACTGAGTGTGACCACATATACACTTTAATAATTGCACAGACACTTTAAGAGGAGCAACAGCACTTTATTGGAGATTTGCACAATACATTTTAACAGTGTTTTGCACATTGGTATAGATATATTTATCATATTTATTGAATATCTTTTAACCATACTTGTTGTCCTTTGTCAGGTCTTGGTTTGCTGGTGCTGTGTGGGCCACGCAGTTTCACCTAGAGCAGAGGGACATGGGGTTAAATGTGCCTAATTAAAATGTATGAATGCACTGAATAAGCCAAGTGTATTGAGTACTCACCAGTCTTTGTCTATAAGGTGTGCAGGCAAAAGGCTTCCCCAGGCAACGGACACCGCTTTTGTAGTTCCGGGGGCAACCAAGTGTAAATTGGTGTGGGGGTGAAAGAGATGTCTGTGTTGTATTTTAGCAGATGATTTGGATGTGTGTATTTTCTTTGTTAAGCAGATGTAAATGGGGTGTATATAGAGTATTGATGAGATTTGGGTGAATGTATTAATAAAATGGTGGGTTCAGCATGTTGTTAGGCAGTGGATCCCGGTAGATGGAATCTCCCTCAGTCATTAGCTGGGACACCCTATAAATAGGAGCCATTTTAACAACCGGGGGGGCTTTTGTACTGAGGACTCTATG
The DNA here is from genome assembly GCF_030273125.1 of Centropristis striata. NCBI lineage: Eukaryota > Metazoa > Chordata > Actinopteri > Perciformes > Serranidae > Centropristis > Centropristis striata. Next base: position 9,842,792 of record NC_081527.1, on the reverse strand, counting down.
CTGTCATGGTTCAATAAAGAATTGTCTCTGTGACCCACCGCAAACCTGCCTTGGATCATTCTTTGCTGTACTATCCAGCCGTAATTGTGGTCATTCTCACAAGGACTTTTGCTTGTAGTGGAGTAATTTAGCAATGCAGATCTTTGACTGAAGTAAAGGAACTGAATACTTCTTCCACCACTGCATATTAATAATAATAATAATAATAATAATAAAAATAAAAATAATACATAATACATTTGTCCATTAAAAAAAACATTTTTTGCTGTTTGAACCTCAGATTTTGAGTCAGTTACAACAAAATACATCAAAATATGTTTCATCAATATTCTATGTTACATTGAGGTAGTTTGCTGTCAGTATGGCAGCAGTGAGAGCAAAAAGTTTCTTCTTCTTCCATTTTATCAAGTTTTTTAAATTAAATATTTTATTTATTTATTTTTTGAGAAGGCCTGTCAGTGGCCCTTATCAAGAAGGGCATTTAACAATTATTCACAATTCTAATGCTATAAATAAAATAACATAACGTATTTTACGTCACATGATCACCTGCGGCAGGTGAAAGGTCATCATGTGACGTTGCCTCCGTTTTGCTAACGTGACGCAGGACGCTGCAGACACACAGCGGGAACGTTTAAACGGTGAGTTTTGCGAGATTGATTGTCACATTGAATCTATAGTCTACGCGTCGCGTAGCGTCACCTTCAAATCGTGCATTTCACAACAGAATATGTGTCCGGACTGCTGGTTCTTCTGCTGAGTGGTTCACCTGTTTGACTCGTTGCTGTGCAGTGGTTGATGCTGTGCAGGTCACAGTAGGTGTTGTGTTTGGTTTGAGTAACAGATACAGTAGAAACATGAAGATATTTGAATCTTTAGCCCTTCTATCTTTTTAAATACCGTTGTTGTTCATTCCCTGTTGGACTGTGTGAGTTGGATGAATCTGTGCAGGTCTGCTAGCAGCTTTGAGGACTTTGCTCATCCTGTATTTAAGTGAAGTTATGCTGTATAATTAGCGCAGGGATGGGCAACTGGAGGCCCGTGGGCCGCATACGGTCAGCAACCTCATTTGAAGGGGCCCTCAGTACAACTACATGCATTTGAGCATCACATCTTAAAAGTGCAGTGTAAAAATGCACAAGATTACATCTTGCAATTAATGTTGGTCTGCTGTTCTTGCACTAAAATAAAATCACAGGGCTGTTTGACTTGAACTACTGGAAATGGACTTTTCCATCATATTCTAATGTATTGAGATGCACCTGTACTGTATATTCCACATATATTGTTGGATGATTATTATTGATGCCCAATGAAAGCATAAAAGCATTATATTCTTTACATGTGGTTATGAGGTTTCATTTAAACAAATGACACTTTAATCACTTCACTATCATGTTTTTTTGTTAAATCTCCTGAAAAGTAACTAAAGCGGTCAGGTAAATGTAGTGGAGTAGAAGTATACGTATAGTTACATAAAATAGAAATACTCAAGTACAGTGTACTTGAGTAAATGTACTTAGTTACTTTCCAGCAATGATAATGACTCATTAGCTGGAATAAATGTTTGATTCATGCATTGAAACATTTTGATGTGGACAGAACTTTAAACCTGCATAGCTTTTTGTGTTCAGTGTTTTTAGTAATCGGTACTGATCTGTAGGCTAACTGAGCATTTTAGAATTGTATTTACTGTAGTTGTGTATGCCATTTTTTATTTTTAAATAAGAGAATGTCTCCAGTGAGAATGTTTAGGTTTTGGAAATAATCTAATTCAGTAATTCAATTGCTCACTTTGTACCACTGTTATTTGTATTTTGGGTGAAACAATATTTGGTGTACTGCACCTTCTATGCCACTAGAGGGCAGAGCAGCTAACAGGATGTGGTGGTTTTGAGTGGAGGTAAAGAAAGTGATGCTTTTTCATCCAAAAAAAGAACTTGGTAAGCCGTTTACTTATGATATCATGACTTGTTTTTACTTTAGTTACTTTAATAATCACTTATCTTGCTTCAACTTGAATTATGACATGATTAAAGCTTTTGCAATAATAATTTTTATCAATACTAACAAGCACTACATGTAGTCTTAAGACTCAAATTGTCTTAAGCATGAGTTTGACATTTTTGGAATAAAAAAAAAAAAATCTTCCATGTGCCCTTTTTAAAAGACTTTGTGTACTGCTAGGCGTGTGTGCCATATTGTATTCACGCTAATACCGGTATATTATTTATATGATAAAAATGTCAAATTTATATGATAATGGCAACATTCCTACTTCTTGATGTAGTAATGTCAAATAAAATTATAAAGATGATTAATCAGGTTTTTTATTTTTAATCTTGATGTGAAATTTAACAAAAGCTGTCAGCTAAATAGTGGAGTAAAAAAATACAATATTTGTAGTAAAAAGTTACATAAATGGAAATACTCAAGTAAAGTACAAGTACCTCAAATTTGTACTTAAGTACAGTACTTGAGTATTTTTTCTTAGTTACATTCCACCACATACATTTGCTGTATTAATTTTATTATTTTCTAATACTTCCATTTTGCACTGAAGAGTCAAGAGTACATATTTTGTATTTAGCAACTGTTGAGATTTGCACTTTACACCCCAATTTATATTTATGGTGTATTTTTATTTTGTTGTACGATTTCTATTTATTCATACTCAAATCATTTTTTTAAAATCACAATTTTCTATATATTTTTTAGTATTTTGTCATAAGGTCAAGAATATCGTTATTGCAAAAAGAACCTAAAATATGGTGATATTATTTTCGGGGGGGCACATCTCCCGCCCCTCTACATTTCTCTGCACAGCCCTGGCTGTCTCGTCGACTATGTTAACTACTTCTTTAGAATTTAACTTGAGGTTTGGAGGAACGCATGTAGAATAGCATTCTGTACAGGTCATACAGTGTTCTGTAAACTATACTTTATATCACTGACAGTGAATTTATGACCTTTTCCAGGACTGTGCCTTTATGTGACATCTGATCCCAGAGAGGAACTAGAACATTTCTTTTGCCAAGTCCACAGAAAGGTCAGAGGTCACAGAACATCTGAAACCCACATTAGATTCAGTCTCTTTAAGCAGTGCAAAGGTCAGAAAGGAAGCTTTGTATTATATAGTGATAGTTAGCTGAGAGCTGCTTCTATCATCAGTAATCAAAAGCCATGTAGATAGATAGATATGGATAGATATACACTTTATTTATCCCAGGGGGGAAATTCAGGTTCCAAGTAATTTAGGGATCACACATAGCATACACATACACACTTACATATACAACACACAGCATAAGCATAACAAATAACAGTGTTCATGTTCAGGTGCAAAAAGGTAAGACAAGCCAGTGCAAATATGAGTTAAAAGACCAGCATTAGATATTAAAAATGACTATGTTGGGGGGGGGGTACAATATAAACATAGTGTACAATATAAACAGTGGAAGAAAGATAACAGTCAATCAATAAAAGTGTTTAAAAAGTAATGTACAGGGCAGTGATATGATACAGAGGGTGGAGATTATGCAGAGAAATCCATTTCTTTGTTTTTGATTGACATATTGTACAGTTGAATGGCTCTTAGGACAAATGATTTGCTCAATCTGTCAGTTTTGCATGTCAATAGTAGTAGTCTCCTGTTGAACAAAGAGCATAAGCACATATACAGATATCTTAGTGTTGAAGCATGTTGCACAATAGCTCTTTGATTAGTGTTTAAATATGACATGTGATGCAAACAGGCCATCAATAAGTGTATAGTGTGTGTAATGGCCATACTATATTGTATTTCAGTCATTTTACGTCATCTCCACAAAAGGCTTTAGTGCAAAGGGAGTGTCAGCTGGATGTGGAGGCCACTGATCCTTCACACCATTTGTCTCGGGCTGTAAATGTTCAACACAATCAGGTCAGGGTTTGATCTACGACAACAAGCTGGAATGTCCAACAATGACAATAAGGCACGCAGATGTGCATGTTCTATAAGTGTGCACGGTCAGTGTCATGTTTCAAGGCGGAGTATTCAGGCCATGCGTGTGAGCTCTTTTATAAGAGATGAACCTGGACTCAGTGGAGGGCAGGAGGACCAATGACAAACTGTTGACAAGCATCCTAGACATTCCCCACATACCACCGCAGCGTCTGAAGGAACAGGCTGGTTCTTTGAGTCACTACCAAGGTTATAATAGTTTTGGATTTTTCATTAGTTTTAGTTTTAATTTCGTTGTGAATTTTTGTTTTCAAATTCAGTTAGTTTTAGTTAGTTTTTACAGTGAGTTTGCTAGTTTTAGTTAAGTTTTTATTTTTTTGAAAATGCTTAGTTTTTATTAGTTTTAGTGTTAGTTTTTGTTTTTTTGTAATTGGTATGTGCCTTAATTTCCTTTGGTTTATCCATCTTAGCCTCAATAAGGTTTTTAAGTCTTACAGTTCCAGGTGTTTTGTAGTTTGGTAGAAGTGTAGACATCCCAGTCTCAGTAAACACATTTACCATGTGTTCCTGCATGTTGAAATAGAAACATTGAATAATGTATGAAAAAAGTTGACAAAGACGAAAACTAAGGACATTTTCACTATAATTTTAGTTAGTTTTGTAACCACACAATACAGTTTCAGTTAGTTATCGTTTTTTTAAAAACTCTTGTTTTTATTTTTATTTCAGTTAACGAAAATGTTTTTTCAATTTTAGTTTTCGTTATTTTGTTAGTTTTCGTTAACTATAATAACCTTGGTCACTACACCCCCATTATTCCTTCAGTCTGCCAATAAACCTCTTTACAAGTGGGGGTATTTGCTAATGTATATTATGTCGTATAACAAAACACGAACATCTCTTTTGCTACCTATACATCAGAAGACTTTGAAAAGATTTGGAAAAGACTCCCGGAAAACTATCAGCTCACACCTGCTCACATCTAAAGACAAGAGTTCAGAGTTTTAAGTCTCAGACTGAGACTTTAGACAGACTGTGAAGTTTGCAGGGTAACTATTTACAAGACTACAACTAGATTCTTCATTCTTCATTTTTTTCCTACCATGCAATTTTTAACCCATCATGCTCTTAGTAAAAACTTACAAAATGAAGGAGAAGCAGCTTTTGGCTCTAGCTGCTCTAGTGTGTGCAATGGTTTGTGTTGGAAAAACAACAACAAAAAGAAGAGGAGAAGACGCCACAAAATGCCCCCTCACAAAGCTGAAAAAGGGTTTCTGTTTTTCTGACATGAAAAGTTGACTATTTTACAGTAAAAATAGATATAAGGAAGAATAAATGAAAGGAACATTTAGAAATGAATTCATGATATACATTTAGGTCCTATTTAATTATAATTTGTTTAACTGGATAATTATATCTATCAGCTCTATCAACTTTCATTTAGTTAATCATACATTAATCATCGATTATTTATTACTTATTTATGTATACATTTATTTATAAACTGTAACTGGATCTCTATACTGTTCTCTTTACTAAGAAACCACGCCCCCAAAAATCCCGCTTGTGGCCGTAAATATATGACATCACTATATTTTTATGAGCTTACTAACATTATTGTGATGTTACTTTCCTGTCAAAGTGGTTTTACTGGCCGGTCCAGAACCGGGGACCTTTCCCCCGCTCATCTATTGTTGTTGATTGCGTTACGTCACTGAGACTTGAGATAATATCAAACGCGTTTGATATTATCACAAACCCAAGACTAAGAAAAGACTGATATGAAACAGTGCAGATTACTACCTTAAACTTAACGATGGAGATGACGGGAGTGCCGTAACTCCAGTAAAATTTCTAGATTTAATAAAGACTTTCAGCTTTTAGTCTGGGACTGTGAAAATCTTTTGGTGTAAGCCCAGCATCAAGCTTGTGTTCACCACAGACCTTATTTCATGCATCTAACCAAAGCTGTCAAAATTACCCAGAGAGACAACAGTCCAGTCTTTTTAATTATACATATATATGAAAAGATTATTATTAAAAGAAAAAGCAGCAAATCTTGTGAAGATGGAACCATGAAATAACTTAAACAATCAAAAGAGTGTCCGCCAATTTTATATTGTATTGTAGTTTAATAGATTATTGGACCCTTGTTCACTAACTAATAACCAATCACAAAGCAAAACCCAAGGAAAAAGACAAATAAACCTCCTTAGAGTGACATGCATCAAATCAAGTGTGCATTCCTAAAACATTTAATATAAAACCAGGAAAACTCACAAATAAAGCTTTAACCCTCTATGGTACGGTGTTGCCCTCAGGCAACATACTCATTTTTGGCCTGTCAAATTTCTACAATGCATTTTTTTGAGTGATGCAATACTTTAAAAAAAGATGGGAGAGTATAGGGAACCAATAGCAATGCTTTAATTTGTCACATGACCTCCAGGAGGCCATATTGAAACCCTATTTTGCAGACTTTTCCAAAGGACACAGCTTTGCCATTTTGCGCCACAAAAATCACTCAAAATGTAATTTCCTGGCCCTTTTCCATCTGGAAAAAAATATTCCTACTGATAGGTGAGTAAACCTTCATTTTTGATAGTTTCATACACTTGGACTGTTCAAGACACATTTCAATGGGTCGTTGGTTCAATGGTGCAATGTTTCCTACAGGCAACATTCAGACAAGAAACCGGTTAAAAAAGTTATTTTTATAATGTTATTCAAGTTTAAAATGTTATGTATTGTACCCTGTTGAACATACTGAATCATTTTCACATGTTTATTAAATAAATGATGTTAAAATTAATTTTTCACTTGTGCACCGTTATGGTACAATGTTGCCTATGGGCAACAAACCCCAAAAACTTAAAAAATAAAATAAAATAAGAATTATTACATTTCTTCAGATTATGTTTAGTCTATTTTAAGACAAAAAAACTAAAATAAATAGAAAATAAATCTACTGTAGTTTCATCTCTTTGTCACTAGAGGTCACAACAGCATCACTGCTATATTCCCCCAAAGCCAAACCTCACTACACTCATTATGGACAATAGCAACCAGCAGCTCAGTGATGGTGACCCAATCACTTATATACCAAATATAGGCCAATCAATCCCTACTTAATGAGCAGACACTATCTATACAGCTAATTAGAAAGACAGATATGTTTAAATGACTACAGACTGCAGTGTGTGAAGGATTTGTATGGATGACATGTCTGTCTGGATGTGAGTGTGCTCTGCTTATCAAAACAGATTTTCACAGGAAGAATATATTGCTTGTGTAAATACCTCAGCTTCATCTTATCTGTTTCCCATCACATTTGTCCTTCTAGTCTCAGCTTCTGGGAAGCTTTGGGTCTATCCTCCTGACTGCAAGACATTCATCTCGAGCATATTTATTATCATCATATGCTAGTTGTATTGTTTGATTAATGGGTCGGCTATGGGTCAGTAACTGCAGTATCACCATCGGTACATTATTAACGACCAAAGAGAGAGAGAGGTGTGTGGGTAAAATCGTGCACGTTTCTGTGTGTGCGGCGTGCGCGAGGAGGAATGCCGTGCACGGCATCGACAAACGGAAATAGACAAATGAAAATATTGCAGTTTTATCTGGAACCAATAAGCAGAGGGAAGTGTGGTGCACCTTAAAATGGCCACATTTAATGTGGTGATTTGTCAAAAAAGGGCCTGAAAACAGAGCTGGGATAGGAGAGGAGGGGATATATCTGTGTTTGGAGGTGTAGAAAAATAAGGAAGGAAATAAGGTGTTATTTAGGACCTGTATAAGAGTCACGGTAGAGATGCATAGGCATAAAAAATATTCAGAAATATTTGTTTTATAATTGTGGAAAAAAGGCTGTGTTGCTTACTAAGAAGATGCATACATTAAAAATTTGCGTAACTGCAAAAAATCAGCTCTTCATGTGTTATGCAAACATGCAAAAACACACCCACACACACACACACACACACACACACACACTAACATTGTGGTGTTATTGTCTCGGCTAAATAGGGAGCGCTTGTTTTGCATTTACCATGATTGACTGCAGGGACATCGTACTAATGTCACTGAGCATCACTCGACTGGTGTTTTACATTAGTAAGTCTCTCTGTGGTAAAATGTGTGTGTGTTACTGTAAGATATGACAGTAAGTTATGGTGAATGGTGGTCACAAGACAACACAGTACAATGTGTGACAGAGGTTGTATGTGGATTAGAAAGTGTGCTGTTACATAACTCTGCACCAAGTGTAGGAAACAGCCCCACAGCCAACACATATGTACAATACATGCACTAATCATGCACACTTACATGCAAAACTGGACCTGTATGAATTACCCGAAAGGAATAGTTTGACATTTGGGTAAATTCTTGCTGAGAGAACACTTTCAATTGGATATAACTGGCCTATTTCAGGGGGACTGTACCACATTTATATTCTAAAATATAATAATAATACCTTCATTCACCAGTCAGTTGGACAAACTATAAATGCAAAAACAACAAGAAGAGCCACTTACCGAGTATTTTAAAATAACTTATGCCAGAGAAATATGGCAGAGATTGCCAGCCAGCCCTGGTCTCTCCTACATTACTCACAGGGACGGCAAACTGTTCCACAGCGCTCACTCCAGGGAAGCAGGAAGGTGCTCCACTTCTATTGTTTCTCCATCATGTCTGACTCCAACAGTGGCCATGCTGTCTGGAGAGGAGTAAGCAGTAAGCTACCCCATGTTGTCTTTAAAGTGTTGATGTTTTTTTTCTTCTTTGGACGTGTGTAAGGCGGCAGCTGCAGCAATTTTTGTAAAAAAAAAAAACTGGGGCAGTTTTCTAGTTAATATTGAAACTGGGGAATTTTAGCAAATACAGATATTTGTTGTGATTTAGGACACCTGACTTAAAACCCAAGACAGTCCCACAAAACGGGCTAGCTGGTTGCCCCTGCATCCACTCTTTATGCTAAGCTAAGCTAAGCTAGCCACCTGCTGGCTGTAGCTTCAAATTTAGCCCAAACATGCCCGTTTAGTGCTGAGCTACAGCTAGGATATAAGCCTAGCCTATCAAACACTGGAAGCACCTACCAACACAAATTAATATGTAACTAGGGATGGAAATAATTAATTGATGATCGATTAATGGTCGTTAAGAATTTGGTCGATCACATGGAATTTTGAATTGATCTGTGTATTTTTTAATTTTAATTTTATCTCTATCTGCATATCAGTATCACTGAACTGAAACACGACAGAGCCTTCAGTTCTGCGGCCGTAAGTCAATAAGCCAATGAGCTGAGAATTAAGTTGGATAAAGCTACAGTTTACAAACTGAAAGTTGCAATGACAATTATAAAACATGAAGAAATACAAGAGGATTCATTGGAGCAAAACTAGCTTACTGTTTCATACTTCGCTAGCATGAATTACTGAGTTTAATTTGATCCAAAACTTATGTAAACATAAAACACACTTAAATATGCAAGATTACTGTGAAAACTAACGTCATGCCTCTTCGGGGGCTAAAACATTGAATTCCTTGACGTTACCTTTACAGTATCATCTCACTTGAGTTAGTTTTTACCATTGACGGGATCAAGTCTCTTTTCGTCCTTTCAAAATAAAAGCGTCCGTTATCCAAACAGGCTTTTGCATGGTACTTTATATATATCTTTTATTTTGCCCATGTATGCATGCAGTGATTAATCGATTAATTCATTGTTATTGTTATAGACAGAGTGGTATCAATCTTCTCATCTAACGTCCGGCGTGCAAATTCATGACTGTTTTTCCCAAAATTTCAGCTATTCCTTTAAGCTCGTGAGACAGGAATACATTGCGAGTGTGCGGCTAATGGAAGTCAAGGGGGGTTTTCAGGCACAAGCTGCCTTTTCATGCTGAAGGGTTTAAACACCCACACATGTCCTACATAGAGGAACCACCACCAGCCCCTTCTTTTGCTCCTTTTCCTCTTTTTCCCTCCCGGAAATACATACACTTAACTCCAATTTATGGAGAATGACTCAGAGATGGTTGGAAATCCTAATTACTGATTTACTGTAAGGAGATTACACGACTCAACCAGTGTTCTTTGTTGTGCTTTTCACCAATCAAACAGTTTTACCCAGTTTCTGCAGGATGTATTTTTAATTTTGTGTAGAAACGAGTATGCCATCAACATTATAGTAATTATGTTTCCTGGATTAAAATAATTATTTGGAGAGGATAATCAGCGCAAGGTGAGAGCGCTGCCTCACACACACACACACACACACACACACACACACACACACACACACACTGGTTGTTTTGGTCCCTCTCTTTGTGGTGGAGTATTTTTACCCCCTCCTCAGGGCACCACTGAACTTAATGGGAAGCGAAGGCTTGTCCACTATTGTTAGTGTGTGTGTTTGTGGGTGTCTTAGTGTGTGTGTGTGTGTGTGTGTGTGTGTGTGTGTGTCTGTCCTAGTTGTTTACCATGCCCCCTCCTCTCACTCTGCTCCTCCTCACACACTCCAGCTCTGACACCGTGGACTCATCGCTACGACGATGAATGTGACATGCCGCTCTCTGATTGGCCAGACAGGAGCTGCGGCCTGTCTGCTCCTCCAATCTGCAGCCAGACTGGATATAAGAGGTTTGCGTCAGCTGTACAAAAAACCCCCACACATCACAGTGACGCAAAAATAACAGTGTTTTTCCAGACCTATGTTTTTCATAGTCACGTTTATTCCCATAAATCCATGCTTTGAAATTTTTCCTCTGACACCATATAAGGAATTCGCAAAAGACGTCATCAGAAATCCTCTATTCAGTGATACTTCTGTTAATCTGACTCCTGTTAGGGTACGTCTGGATTAACTTCACACCTGAGGATCTGCAGAAGAATGCAGCTGTGTGCTTGTAGTTGTGATCACCTTGATTTGAGCATCCAGCGTCTTCAGGGTCACTGCCCCGTCAGCAGGATTTCCTTATCAAGGCCTCTAAAAGAGCTGAAGGTGGAAGGTTGCCCACTGATGGAGCATTCTCTAAAAGTGGTTAAAATTGGAGAAATTGTTAGAAAACTCAGATGAAAGCTCAGCTTTGCCAAGGCTTGATGCTGACCTTAACCCTGAGCTAATAACTGGTAAGAACCGCTGACGTCCTGCACCTTGATCTGCCCTCAGTGTCGCCAAGAGGAGAGAGGAGGGGGCATCTGTTGACAGTGAGCAGTGGGATCTGAAATGGGGGGGAAGAAAAGACTAAAAGCTCTGCTGACATGCACATGAGCAAGGCACTTGGAAAGCCTTGTTGAGTTAGGAAATGTTAGTAGTAATGTGCTGAGTTTACACTCTGGATAAAAAATACATTTAGGAAATATACAGACAAATATTCTTTACCTGGGGTTAACACTGTAGAAAAATCACTTTAAAGTTTGTGCATACCAGAAAATCTGAAAAATTGCAACTGCAAAGAAGCACAAAGACACTACTACAAAAAGACACAAAATGACCACAAAGGGACACACAGCAACTATAAAGAGACACAGCATAACTACAAAGAGACACAAAATGACTACAAAGAGACATATAGACACAAAATGACTATACACATAGACAATGTAACTAAGGAAAGAAAATTCAACTTCAAAGAGACACAAAATGTCTTAAAAGGGACACAAGGCCACTACAAAGACACACAAAATGTCTTCAAAGGGAAACACAGCAACTACAAAAAGACAGAGCATAACTACATAGACTCAAAATGACTACAAAGAGTAACAAAGCAACTACAAGGAGTCAAAATGTAACTACAAAGAGACACAAAATGTATTCAAAGAGACACAAAACAACCACAAAGACACAGCATAACTACAGAGAGAAACAAAATGACGGCAAAATGACGGCAAAAAGACAGCGTAACTACAAAGAGAAACAAAATGTCTTCAAAGAGACACAAAACAACTACAAATAGACAGAAAGTGGTTACAAAACAGGACAAAACAACCACAGACAAAAAAATACAAAAAGTAGATAAAGAGACACAGAACCACAAAATGAGCCAAATAAAACCTCCTGAGATGCTCCTCTAGCTGACATCATATATATTCATGTTAATGTTTTTCTACATGTCTCATCTTGCCAAAAATGCACAATGTGATGTTCACCTATGTATGCACAGATGCTTTTCTTCACTCAGGCCTTTGCCACAAAAACTTAACTCACTGTTATGCTTTCTGAATTCACATTGGTATAGATCACTTTGCGTCCTGTCATCGCACCATATGTGGGCAATGCTGCTTTAAAAACAGCCAAAGATTATAATCGGCCTCAAAGAAAACAGCTCATTTTCTGGGAGCTCCATGCACACACAAAAGCCCAGAGGCACAAGAGACATTTCTAAACGGTCTATAGATCGACTCAACTGTGCAAACAAACACATAAGAAACTCTTAATAACGCTCACAAGAACAACACAGGCTGTGAATTATATGATTTCTCTATTATACATTCATCGATAAACTTCAAGTCAATATTTTTTGATGGACAAAAATGTAACTGTAAAACTATGTACATTAAAATTAAGACATTTTTGCTCAAGCAGTAACCTGCTATGATGGCAGTGTGAAGGAGAGAGATGGCTTTAAAACAGTGACACACAGACATATTTTGACCTATCTCGTTGAAAGCTTTAACACACTCTATCTTGCTGTAATGTCTGTAACGAGCAAGAATAACACTTGGCTATACAGTTTTCTGCATTAATTTGTCATAAAATGTGATCTGATCTGCATCTAAGTCACAAGTATAGACACACATGATGTGCTTAACCTAATACCACACAAACAATTATAATATGTCATATAAGATGTATTTATAGAATATATCCATTAAAAATTCAAAGTGATGGTGGAAAAATTAAGTGAACCCTTAATTTAATAACTGGTCGAACAATAACAACTATTTGGCAGCAATAATCTTAAGAAATGCTTCTGATAGCTGCTGATGAGACTTTCAGGAGGATTTTGGACTTTCTTCCTTACAGAAGTGCTTCATCTCAGACATATTCTGAGGATGTCTGGTGTGAACGGCTCTATTGAGGTCCTTCCACAGCATCTCTATTGGATTGCGGTCTGAGCTCTGACTGGACCACTCCGAAAGGCAGATTTTCTTCTTTAAAGTCAAAATAGATTTAGTTTGATGTTTAAGGTCATTGTCCTGCTGCATCACCCAACTTCTACTGATCTTCAGCTGGCAGACAGCCACCCTGACATGAACCATTAACCTGTAGGATTCCTTGATAAAATTGGGAATTAATATTTCCCTCAATGATAGCAAGTGGTCTAGTCCCTGAGGCAGCAAAGCAGCCCCAAGTCATGATGCTCCTCCATCATACTTCACTGTTGGGATGATGTTGGAATGCAGGGCTGTTTTTACACCATACCTATTGCTGCGTGTTCTTCATGATAAATTCTGCCTTTGTTTTGTGGATCATAAAAATGAACTATAAAATCTTCTAAAGAAATATTGATTGTTTGCTTGCCTCTGGACCATGATTCTCGTGGCTTATCAAAAGGGGCGGGGATTAAACAGGGACCCTGTCCACAAGTCTGTAGGACAAACAGTTCAAAAGTTATGGAAATGGGGGCGTGGCTAATGAAAAGGGGCGGGGTAATCGATCAACAGTTAAACAGGGACTCTGTCCTGAGTACACTGACACCTCATACAAGTCTCTAGGACAAACCGTTCAGTATGATGAAGAAATATTGTTGTTATAGAATATATCTTTTATATAAAATGATTAGTAATGGAGTTATTAATGAAATATAAACAAAGTTTATTGGGATTTTTTAGTTTCTGACACTTCAAAATTGACCCAAGAACATTATTGCTGTTCCTGAGAAACTGACATTACAGAAGGGTTAATTGATCATTTATGAATGTGATAAGTTGTGTACAAATTGTCAGATATTGAAATTTACTATAAATGTAAGACTGTGACAAAGAGGAACACTGGGGACAAATCACAGTCATCTTGAGAGGAAAAGGCCCATAATTCCTAGCGACACCCTGGGGTACATTTATAATAATCTCTAACCCTCCTCTACTCCGTTTAGGTCTGTATTTAGCACCATTAACCCAAACGTATGTATCCTGCTCTCCCACACTCCTTCACTCTGCTCCCTAATAGCCTGGATTAGCCACCGCTTTAATAGACTCATCCATCTCTTCTGTTTATTCACTAGTTTCCCTCTCTCTCTCTCTCACACACACACACACACACACACACACACACTTTCTCTCGTTCTCCTTCTCCCTCCATCTCTCTCTGCTCATGGGCAATTACACAAACAAATGCAGTTTGTTTTCCTCTTCTCAGTCCGACTGAAAGGCAAATGAATGAATTTAAGCGGGCGATTACATTTTTAGTTTAAGGTCAGTTGTTGTATTATATTATCGCAGAGAAAAGGTGAAGTCACAGTGTCACTCCTTCAATTTGCACAGTACATTAGCCATGTAGATTTATGTAAATTCCTGCCACAGAGTCTGGCTTCTGATTGGCCAGAGCTTTACACCCCCGCAAAGCGGACTCAAGAGCTTAAATCCGGGAAATTTGCATAGCTTGACAGGAAGCGAAAGGGGAGGCAGGGAGGACCGGCTTTGTAGTCGGCTGACGTCGCCGGGATGGCGTCCGTCAGAAGTACGTAACACTCCCACATATGATTCAGACTAAAACGAGCTCTGAGTCCCTGCAATGCTTCTGAAGGGCAAGTAAAGGACGGCTCTGGAGCTCCAACTGCTCAATTCTATATGTAATCCAAATATAACTGCACTGTTGAAAAAAGGTAAATAACTGGCAGCTGGGTTGCCATTATGTTAGCGTAAAATTAACATCTTTTTACTGTCGCTTACTTTACAGTTTTGTACTGTTCATGAAAAATACAGTATGAACTGGTTTTTAAAATTAATTTCACAGTAATTTACAATTAAATGACTATTTAGTTTGTATTATTTATACATTTTTATAAACTATTTTTAAAAACTAAATTAAGACATGAGTAGTCATATGATTGTGTACAATTAAAGGCACTTTTGTTAAGGAAAACATGTTAATAGAGGTCACTGTCACAAAATCTCTGTTTGAAACATGGCAACAAGCAGATGGCGAACCACAATAAAATAGTTCCTATTCCTGTGTGAAGGCAAGGCACGTTTATTTCAAAGTACTTTACACAAAACATTAAAAGCATTAGAAAAAGACATAAATAAAATGACATTCAAATATAACATTTTAAGACCGAAAACGAGCAGATAAAATATTTAAGAAAAAATATAAAAGTCTTCAGTATTGATTTAAAAGCATCGGAAGCAGACATACAGGTACATCTCAATAAATTAGAATATCATAGAAAAGTTTATTTATGTCAGTAATTCAATTCAAAAAGTGGAAATAACACATATAGATCCATTACACACAGAATTAAACATTTCATGTCTTAATTTATTTAATTTCTTCTAATTATAATGATTATAGCTTACATTTAATGAAGACCTACAATTCAGTGTCTCAAATTTTTTTAAATATTACAGAAGACCAATTTGAAAAAGTTTATGTTTAATAAGTTTAAGTTTATGCACTTTATGTTTAATATGGAAATGTTGGCCTCTGAAAAGTATGTCCAGCTATATGAATCAATACTTGGTTGGGGCTATTTGACTTGAACGATTCTAATTTATTGTTTATATATATTTTTTAAATATCAAATTTCATAGGAATAGAAGTAACTATAACTATTGGCAGTTATTGTTTACTGAAAGGCAGTGGCAAACAGAAAAGTCTTCAGTCTTGATTTAAAAGAGTTGAGAGTTGCAGCAGAGTAGAAGGTAATGAAGGTAGAAAAAAAATACAAACCCCAACACCTCTAAACTGTGTCACTTCAACATTTTTGGCAGGAAAACGGCAATGATGTAAGAGAAACCACATTCAAACAAGTCTCCCGCTGTCCCCAGCTCTCTTTTTGTTTTGGTCCATTTTTAACAATTTTCATTTCAAGTATGCATTTGACCTGTTATATTTCTAAGATAAGATATTATTTATTTATTATTTATTTATAATTTATCCCGCAGTGGGGAAATGAGTAGAATGAATAGTAATTTCAAAGGGTTCGCTTACTTTTTCTTGCAACTGTAACTATAACATCTCAATAAACTGACCAGCGGCTGGGCAGGGTGCAACAGTGTGTGTATGCCTACATGCTGTTTATTGATTAGCTGCCATTTCATTAAACCAGCTTGTAAAGTACACGGGCACCCTGAAGCAACTGAGATCACACACACACACACACACACACACACACACACTCTGATACACTCCTGTGCTTATAACTAAACATGTCTGACCCAGTGTTACTGTAAGTGACGACAGGGAAGCTTCAACTCTCACCCACCACCACCCTCCTCTTCCTCCTCCTCCTCCTCCCCCACGTGCCGACCTCTCACTCCACATCCCCTTCCTTCGTGTTTTCCTTGTGCTTGATTCCCTGAGGGGAGGAAAATGCCTCTTATCAGCTGCAACCAGATGCAGCACCCTGTGTGTGTGTGTGTGTGTGTGTGTGTGTGTGTGTGTGTGTGTGTGTGTGTAATCCCCTGCCTTTCTTTCATTGGCTCAGCACTAACCCGTTTTTTTTTTGGAGTAGCTGATGACTCCGGGTTTATTTTGGAAAAGAGCAGTATTTCATTTAGCATTTTAAAGGTTGTGTCTTTTAAATGGCACAGCAGTAATTACATCGTGAAAACATCTGAGAGTGGCATTACTGGAAATTCATTATAAAGCGTTAACTCTTGGTTAACCAGTGTGTGTGTGTGTGTGTGTGTGTGTGTGTGTGTGTGTGTGTGTGTTAGTATACAGTGACTCAGTGAGCTTGTCTAAGACTGTTAGTGTCACTTCAGCTCATTCTGTTAATACCAGCCCGCTCCTCCAAAGAATCTGCTTTCCTCATCCATATTTGTGATGCTCTTCTGTGGTATGAGTGTGTGTGTGTGTGTGTGTGTTACCATTCAGCAAAATCACAATAGTCCACCTGCACGTCAAAGTGAACACCCGTCCACTTTATTATGGGATGATTTCATGTGACATTGGCTGCAGATTCACAGCTGCTTTTTTGATTCTTTCCTCCATTCACCGTCTTAAGCCATGATCACATGATGTGTGTGTGTGTGAGTGTCTGTGTCTGTGTGAGTGTGTGTGCAGCCCTATTGCCAAAATTGAGAAAAACGAAAAACTCTCCCCACTGTAGTTGCCATAGTAACCAGCGATTCGCCGCATCTGGCAAATTATAGGGTTGTATTGAAGGGCGTGTATGTGCGTGTGTGTGTGTGTGTGTGTGTGTGTGTGTGTGTGTTGTAGGCGACTGCGAACTTCTCCAGCATACAAAAGCTGATGTTCAGGTGAAAATGAAAAGCAGAAATGGATGATCGATTGCCATTTTTGCAGCCGATCAATGTCAGATAAGACGGCGCTCACACACACACACACACACACACACACACACACACACACACACACATACAGCAGACAAAGACACACACACAATCACAATCTGGATCATTAATAGCAGTTATTAGACTCTTAAACTGAGAGCGTGTTGTGATGCTGTCCTCCCAGAGGGCAGCTCTCTCTGCTGATGTTTTATGACTTTGTTGAGGATGAATGAATGGAGAGAAAGAGAGAGAGAGAGAGAGGTGTCGTCTTCGGTGACCTTGCAGAAATGACTCGATCACTGATGAAGGGTGTGCAGGTGAAGAGAGAGGGAGATGTGGAGATGTCGGGGGTCACAGTGATGCTCCTCCTCGCTCTTACATAAATACTGTAAAAGAAGGTCAAGAGGAAACGATTGTTCCCTTCCAGTCATTTAAGCAGCATGCAGCAGTGGGCGATGGACTCGATCATAATTACAATACACCAGGGTACATCTACACACACACACACACACACACACACACACACAGGATGATGTCTATATTTCACGTTCAATTATATTGTCGTTAACTATTTTTTTCCTGGAAGCTGAAGCTGAGTTTACAGTAATCACAATATATTTCAAGAAAATCCTCCACTATAAGAAATCTTTCATCCAATAGATAAGTTACCATTCAACAAGCTCATAAAGTTATTTGTGCTGATCGTTTTGAATTTACCACATAACGTTCAATCCACTAAGTCTGCAAATTAACATTCCATTAGCATTAGCGTTACTTGTGGCTCAATGTTTCCTAGAAGTACATTGATTTATTTGTTGCAACCAGTATTCATTTTGGCAGCTCTTTTAGATTTAGTCTTTAAATGAAAATACTAATTGGTTTTAGTCGTTTTTATCCTTCCAGGTTTCAGTCTAGTTTTAGTCAATGAAAAGTCATTTCTCTCGCTTTTCTCACCTTTATCCACCGCGTGGAGTGTGTGTATTCCTGCTTTGTGGGCTTCCGGGAGAAGTGCAAGTGAAATTACCACAATGACACCATGTTGGCTGTAAAGAGCAACTTTTCATCGAAAAACTTCCCGCTTTGAACGGCAAAAAAATTACCCTTTGTGTTGTTTAATCTTTTCTTCTAAAATCCGGCAATATGGCTCCATTAACGCAGCAAATGTGGAGAATGCGCCGGCGTCGTCACCAACGTTACCTACTCCTCCTGATGTTGACAGACAATGCTCCGCTGTTGTTTCGGCCACCATTACAAAAAAAAATTCCGAGCTGAGCGGCTCTGCCTGGCTCCGCCTCTTCCGCTACGTAGACAAGATGGCGGCCGTTGAGTGCGTATAGTGTACATCGTTCCACACTCAGTGTTTTGACCGTTATGAGTGCAACATCCGGGTCCTTTAGGTACACTTCTTTTCGCCGCGATCGGAATCGGAACACCCTGCGTACTCAAACTAAGTATAGTAAGTACGGGAAGTATGGGTATTTGAACACAGCATCGGTAAACTTTGGATGTTGTGCTTTCACTGTGTGCAAGTGAAAGTTTTCAATTCAACCATGATATTACAAATGACAAATTTTTTTGCAGCAGCGCTGACTGCAACACTGCATAATCCTTTTTGGTTGATATGAAATGTAATTATTTAGCTCCGCCCAAATAGTTGCTGGTTAGTGAACATGCAGGAACACATTGTAAATATGTTTACTGAGACTGGGATGTCTATACTCTAACCAAAATTCATACCACCCGGAAATGTAAATTAATAACCTTATTGGGGCTAAGATGGATAAACCAAAGGAAATAAAGGCAAAATGTATTATGACCTCCTTGAATCTCGCACCAAACACATAGTCCATGACAAATAAACTAATAAAAACTAAACTAAAAACAAGCATTTTCAAAAAAAAAAAAAAAAAACTAAACTAAAACTAGCAAACTCACTCTAAAAACGAATTAAAACTAACTGAATTTGAAAACAAAAATTCACAAAAAAATTTAAACTAAAACTGATGAAAAATCTAAAACTATTATAACCTTGCAGCATACAACCATTTATGACATAACACATTCTTTTTTTAAGGATAGATGTTCAGATCAACAAATCTTCCATGTCTCGTTCAGGATTATCGCGTGTTCACGTGATCTCGCGTGTATACGGCTGGCTCGCTATGCTGCCGTTACGCGGCTGCTACGTCCCCGGTGGAAATCCCGTGTTAGCAGATCAGAGGAAGTTTTTAGCCAAAGATTAAGCAGGAAGACAGCGATTGCTCATTTAGTTTTGCCATCACACTGGGTCTCTATTCGGAGGTGAGGATCCACTGATTTCTAGGGATTTGTAAACCAATGATCATCCTCGTAGAAGGACATTTAAACTCTCTGACCCCTTATGTCTCTTCATGTTGTACCTTCAAAACCGACACAGTACATATATGCATGATATGAGCCACACAATAGGCGTTTCACAGGAGACCAGCTCTGCCCGGTGGCTGCTTGCATTGCTCTATAAATCACAGGGGTAAATGGTCTGTGTTTAAGGTTTAACCACTCCCCATTAGAGAGTCATGTATGGCTGTCAGCATGGTGTTTATTGGGAACATTAAGCTATTTATAAAAACACATTGCTTTTACAGTCCTATTCACCTGGCAGCATCTCATCTCTTCTTCACCTCCGGGGTGATGGAAATGTCTTCTCTACCTTTGAACTGAACCAGACTTTGACATCTTTATTTTTTTTTACTGTATTTCAATTAACCGAGTAGAAAAAAAAAGAGCCTGAAAAAAGGAAAATGGAAGAAGTAAAGGGAGACGTGAGATGGAGAGCAGATAGAGGCAGAAGAAGAAGAAGGTGAATGATGGATGGGTGTGTGTTTGTGTGTCCGTGTGAGCGAGCAGAGCGGTACACAGAGAGAGAGGTGTGTGTGAGGGCACCATTAAAGCCTTGTACTATAAATCTCTGACAGTGCATGTGTGTGTGGAGATAACAGAGGGATGTCTCTCTCCATTCTGGCTCTGTCAGAATGATGTATGCATCCCTTTCTTCCTCCCTGTGAAATATTACGGCGGCGCCCTGTGTGTGTGATCTCAGCCAGCGTGTGGCCGCCGTGTTTGGTAATTCTTCACCTCTTATCAGCGCTCACATGAGGTATTGTAGATGGGAGACTTGTGGCCGCCTGGGAAAAGAGGCGAAATGACCCAGAAACACACTCACACACACAAACAGATGACCAGGAAACAAACAGAAATGAAAGAAAGTCGGAGAAGCAGGCAACAGCTGACAGTGACGGCTTTCTTGATCGAGGGTTTCGAGCCTGACAGGTGTGATTGATCACATAATGGCGGGCACATTTCAGCGCTCTGCTCTTCATTTAGCTGACAGCATTTTCTTTATGGCACCTTGTGTTATGGTATCATAATCATGCCAGTGCTGCTGGAGCGCCCGAGGAATAAATCTTTATAATCCCCAACCCCCCCCCCTCCTCGACCCAACCTGACGCACCAGCAGGTGCAGCGGAGCTGTTGCTGCTGTTGCTCAGGCCTCTGTGTCGCCTTCGAGGTGTTTCAACTGGCCGCCTCGGCTGTCACTCAAATTACATCATCGTTCAACTGCATCATACAGAGAGAGGAAGAGTGAAAGATATTGAGGAGGAGGAGGGAGAGAGAAAAGATGGAGAATGTGGCCCTCCTCAGGTGCAACAGGGACGGGAGGATGATGGCATTTAAACAAGTTAATAATCAATATCTATCTACAAAAGCAAGAAGTGTGTGTGTGTGTCTAGGGCATATCTCGCTGACCGTTAGTCAGACTGACCTCAGATTTCGTATGAGGCTTGTGCATGGCACGAAGGTGTGCATCCTTGATTTTGAAGATTTTTGAATTCATTTTTCAAAATATCATCATTATTTACGTAGGACTTGTTGCGGCATTGCACTGTTTCTGATCGGACGCCTTTTAGGGGAGCTCCGCCCCATTGTGTGATAGGCCTACACCTGGTCAGTAAGACAATTCACTCTGGATTTCCACGCCTGACTCATCTCATCTATAAGTCTATTTAGCCTACCTATCTTTAGGAGTTTTAAAGTGTATGAAAAGTAAGTGTTTTATGGAGTTGCAGTGTGGCATGTAATGTACGAATACATACTTCCTACGGGCACTGCACTGCAGGAATACCTTTTTAAAAAATATCAAAGCTCCATAAAGTGCACATTTAAATAAAAAAATATCTTAGCTGGTGTACTAAAATATGCCAGATCAAATCTTTTTCTGAAATAAATATATTTATATGAGAAAAGAATAACGAACATTACAAAAGAACTAAATATGACAAACCCTAGTAAGGGCAGCATTTATATATATATAGAGAAAGAAAAATTGTTTAAACTGTGCGATATGGTCTAATTCCATATCACATTTAAAAATATATTGATATATTTCTTATATCGATATATTGCCCAGCCCTGTGTTAGTTATTATAATGGAAAAACCATCCAGGTCTGCAGCACCACACGTCTTTTTTGTCTCATTTTTTTGGTTTGCTTGTTCTACGATGAATATTTCCTTATTTGTCCCACAACAAGGAAATCCAACCTCTGCATTTAACCCATCATTTTTAACACCAGTGAACACAGCATGCTGAGGAGACTTCAGTCCTGCACCTGTCAGTCCTGGGATTAGAACCGGTGATCATCAGGTTATAAGCCCGATTCTCAAACCTTGAGGCCCAAATCAATCTTCTCGTCTTCTAATTTTCTAATCAATCTTGTTTCCAGTAGGCAGCTTGAGACTGTCCCTCCCCCAAAGGAACAAGCTCATAGGTCATCTATAGCCTAAGGAGCTTATTACGACCCATATTAACGTTTGTTAGGCGGTGACCTTCAGTGTCCATAGTAATTATGAAGGGAGGATGTCAAGTGATGGAGTATAAAGAGTCTGCATAGGGAAAAAAGAAGTGAATGGAGGGGTCAAACAAACAGGACTTTACCCAGGAGACCGGTGTTCATGTACCATCTGAAAAGTTAATTTTGAGTTATTTTAACTTGCGCACAAAATTAGTTTAACCTAGGTTAACTCACATACGTAACAAACGCGGGTCTTTGGCCCAGGACACTGCTGTTCTTGTCTTGTATATAAACTAAAGGTCAACTTTGTCTTGTTTTAACTCAATAATGTAACATAATAAATGTTCCCAAACCATGATCCTTTCCTTAACTTAACCAAGTAGTTGTTGCTAAATGCATAAAATGACTAAATTCAACCATATCACAATGTTAATGATGTGTAAAAACAAAACAAAAAAAACAACCATTATGTTGGTATGATGACATGTTGATCTCTAGCCACTGGTAGTGTGCTATTTTAAGACAGGCACCTGTGGGTCGCATCAAAGGAACAGGAACAACAGACCTATCTGGTGGTATGGGTTGTTTCAGTAAAAAAAAATCTCTGAGAGCCAGAGTGTGCACTACCTGTCCAGGACCAGATGACCCACTGACAAAGTTAGTTCCTACCTGACGAGCAAAGTGAAGCATTAAGCTAAAGAGTCCGAGTGAATGTTAGACTTATACACCCATCAGGTGGCCAGAACTGACTTAAAATGATTGTTAACTCTTCTCCGTATCTGCTTAATATGTAAATAGGCAACTGTATGATATAACAATTTTAGACGTTTATAAGGTATGTTTTAATTTCCCCGGCAACATAAATAGCCCAACAGATTGTGTTATACTGTGTTAAACATGAGTTCGATTGTATTATGTATGTGCTGTAGGTTCTTTTCATTGTTTTTTCCTCCTTTCTTCCTCTCACGTTTTGCTTTATTTCCCTTTCTCTGTCTTCCTGTCCTTTTCACCTCTGTCATATTGTTTGTGTGTTTTATACGTTTTGGACGGGTTGATGGCAAATCTCGTTGTACTAGTACTTGTTACCCTGTGCAATGACAATAAAGGCTTCTGATTCTGATTCAGAAAAAAATATTGAACTTTTTCTTGATATTCTAATTTTTTGAGATACCTGTAGAGGAGTACACCTTCTCACGATTTGCAATTTTCTCTCTAGAAATCTTTTCAGAGGTTTAAATCAGCCTTGTGGATCTCTGTTAGATGTAGTTTATGAAGCATACACCCTCTTGTATCATCTCTACATTTTCACTGCACCTTTATATCCTTTTTGCCACTTTTAAAAGGCCTCTCTCACATTTCCAGATGTATTAATATGCATCTGTCTTTTTTAATGGTTAATAGCTTTTTACTATGATCATTTTTAAAGCTGGTTTTTGCCCAATCATCGTTACAGGTTAACTGATCCGTTTCATCATCCGATCACGAGACATTTTTTATAAAATGATGGCAAACTAGTCCCCTCATAAAGCGAGCCTGTGTGGGCTGTTTCATGGAAATGTCTTCTATGGATGGACGGCCAGCAGAAACGACAGAGGCAGAAAATGAAGCGTGGAAAAGGCTGGAAACTATGAAAAGTGGGAGGCAGATGGAGAGAGCGGAAGGAAGGGTTGGAAAGCGAAGCCCCCTGAAATGGGTGATGAGTGAGGGAGAGACAGAGATGGAGTGAAGAAAGAAAATGAAGAAATACTCAGTTGATGAGTGAGGAAATGATGAATGGGCTGAAAGAGAGACAGATGGGGCCGGCTCCATCACTGAGCTGTGTGGCAGAGAAATGGAAAGAGCTTACCAAGTCAAAGATGATGATGATTGTGAGGATGACACACACACACACACACACACACACACACACACACACACACACACACACACACACACACACACACACATAATAATAAAGTGCCCAGAGGCTGGAGTCATCCTCTTTAATAGATTTCACATTAAAGGCAAAGCATGGGTAATAATATAAATATTAGCAGTAAAACCCCTTGGCTCATGTTACAAGGACACAAACAAGTGAGTGATTTAATAGAGCAAATACAATAAACTGATGTGTCACTTCACCATGTGTTTCTACTGTACAGTCATGGAAAAAAACATTTTTTTCTTCAATTTCATGTTCATTTTAATGCCTGGTACAACTAAATGTACGTTTGTTTGGACAAATATAATAATAACAACAAAAATAGCACATAAGAGTTTAATTTAAGAGCTGATATCTAGATTTTCCATGTTTTTTTAAATAATAAACACAATTATTATCAGTTAAACCATGGAAAATTGCATCTCAAAAAAAGTTGGGACAGGGGCAACAAAAGGCTGGAAAACTAAATGGAGGAGCATTTGACAACTAATTCGGTTAACTGGCAACAGGTCAGTAACATGACTGGGTATAAAAGGAGCCTTTCAGAGAAGCAGAGCCTCTCAGATGTAAAGATGGGCAGAGGTAGAGAGGAATCTGCAACAAACTGCATCTAAAAATTCAACAATTCTTGATTGCAGGTCTTCAGAGAGATCTCTTTTTGCGAGACATGGTTCACATGAGCAGATGCTTCTTGTGAATACCAAATTCAAAAAGTTTGAGTGTTTCTTACAGGTCAAAGTATCTCTATACCTCACCCAAATCTCATTTCATTGTTAGGACTCCAAGTTTGCTAATTCCTGACTCCGGTTAGCTCTTAATGGAGTCATTAGCTCAGGGGTTCACTTACTTTTCTACCAGCATTATGAATGTTGCATGGGTATATTCAATAAAAACGTGAAATATTATAATTGTTTGTGTGGTATTAGGTTAATAATGTTGTGTTTGTATGTACTTGGGACTTAGATGCAGATCAGATCACATTTTATGACAAATTAATGCAGAAAACTAATTTCAAAGGGTTAACATACTTCTTCTTGCAACTGTAATCTATTATTTGAAAATGATAGACTTATAGTGAGAAGTATATAAGTGTGCACTTGTTATACGAAATCCATTTACTATTTTTTTAAAATAGTTTTTGCAAAGTCATTCATTCAATGCGTCCCTGAAGAAAGAAAATGAGTATTTAGGCTGGACTGATGTAAGCACTTTCACATGAAGATGGATTAATTAATAGATATCTGTAAGTCTGGTATGTTACATTACAGGCCTATAAATGATCTTAAAGATCTTAATCATCAGTTTTTTAATGTTATTACTGTATTTGTTACTGTATTTCTACTTTTTCACTGTGTGTGTGTGTGTGTGTGTGTCTGTGTCTGTCTCTGTCTCTGTCTCTGTCTGTGTGTGTGTGTGTGCGCGCACACCCCAGGAGAAATAACACTATGCTCTGTTTTGATGAAGCTAATGAGGATCCTCATAAATGAAATGAAATGGAAAATGAAGGAATGTCATGGGAAAGACACATTACAGGCCTCGTCTGTAAACTAAATTTCAAACAATGATCTCAAACAGTGGCATTCAGTGGTTGAATCTGTTTTTCTCGGTTGCGTCACGCACTGTAATTAGCCTTACTTGGCCCTCGTACTGGAAAAGTTGAATTTTGTCCAACAAATAAATCAATACTTGTAACACCTCACTCGCTTATGTAGTCTGTTTGTGACGTCCACACCTGGCATTTGGTAACCTCCCCATCTCTCTCTCTCTCTCTCTCTCTGTCTGTTATACAAGACACACACACACACACACACACAGCCATAATGGAGCAATTATCCTCTCCAGCTCCGATCTGCTCCTCTGATTGTAATTTGCATTTATTATTAGCCTTCAGCCTGCCAGAGGCCGTGAGGCGTGAGGATGGATCGTCATACACCACATCACACTGATAGACCTGCACAGATGCTTCATAAACACGTGTGCCTGAGGACACAGTAACATGACCGCCAACGTGCCACATACATATACAAAGTTATGGCGAACCCACATACATGTAGCACAGACGAAGCCGTTATGACAGCGTGCTTGGTATTGTTAATGCTGATCCTTGTTAATGATGGGAACATTATGTTCAGCGGCGTTCCTTAACAGGAGTACATGCTTCACAGTGCACGTTGTGATGTCCTGAAGGACTGCGATGAGTCTTCTTGTCCCTTTTTCCTGCTCTGCGTTCCCCCTTTGGAGTGAAGAAGACAGCCTCGGGCTCATCATATGGAAATTTGTGAGAAGCAGCAGAGTCTCTCAAGGAACATACAGTACATAGAACCCGCCAGCACACTAATAGATGTTCATGCTGGTGCTCTCTCTCTCTCAGACACACACACACACACACACACACACACGCTCATGCATGCACACAAAGAAAATGTGCAGAGGATCACTGAAGTGTGAAATGATTCTGTTATCATGTCGTCTGTGTGGAATATATTTTCCCATCAACCGTCTATGGCAGGTGTGCCTGATGGGCTGCCGGTGCTGTGTGTGTGTGTGTGTGTGTGTTCGTGTGTGTGTGTGCGTACATTTTGTGGTTCACTCCATCTGTCTGTTGTTGGGAAAACAAGGTCCCAGTGTCAGAGCAGCTTCTGAAGCTTCTGAACATTTAACCTTGGCGTTTGGCATTTGACATCAACAGATTAATTTGCTGAGTGATATAAAATCAGATCTTACATGACGAGCTGGGTCTGAAAACATGGTCCTACGGTGGACCTGAGAGTTCACAGCGCTGCAACTTAAGAAAACACATGCAAATACACAAAACACAAGCAAATTGAGAAAACATCTTCATCAATTTCACAACACGAGCGCAGCATTTAGAAAACACGCTGCAAAGACCACAACACAACACAATTTGAAAAAGTGCTGCGAATAGACCACAACACAACAGAAGTGTTTCCAGAGGACCCTTAAAAGTGATGCACATGTCTGGACACACTTGATATTATCACGTTATTTCAAGATAATTATAATTTCACGTTTATAACATTATAACGATCATAGCGTGCTAATGTTAGCAGCCGATCGATAGCATGCTAACGTTAGCAGGCGATCAATATAGTGCTAGCGTTAGCGGGCTACCAAGACCAACTCAGTGCCGCTGAGAGAGACCAACTAAAGCGTGTATCATTCATTTACGCTGTATATCACGTTATAACATGAAAATATATCTATCGTGAAATAACAAGATCATAATCTCGAATTAACGTTATAATATCACATGCATATCCAGATGTGTGCATCACTTTTAAGTGTCCTCTGGAAACACTTCTGTTGTGTTGTGGTCTTTGCAGCACGTTTTCTATGAAGTAAGATAGCTAAAATACTAGCACTAACTTAGCGTCACTGGCATGTCATTAGCTTGCAAGCTAAAGCAGTAAGTCTGTAAGTCCATGAACTGTATATTATTTAGTACAATTTTATGAAATAAATATTGGATATACACTGACTGTGATGCTTCACCTGAGCTGGCAGCTCCACCAGCTCCACTGCTGTCGTTCATCTTTGGCTTTGGTGCGTTTGGAGAAATCGTGGTTCGATTATTTTCCCCTGTGACCTGCCTGTGACCTACGTGATGTCATTTCAACAATTTTTTACTTGTACCCAAAAACTTGAATCGGTGTTCACAGTGAAGACTTTGTAGTCGTAAAAATTAGTTGTATTCATAAGACATTGCACTCACAGCTTTTAGATTCATACTCGCATAAAAACAATCCTAACCCAAACTATTTCTTAGACTCATGGATATGAAAGCAGAATTTTGTTGACATACAAATGTTTAACATTACGAATACGAATGGTTGGAATCATGCACACATCTTTATGACAGCTATCTTACTCCATAGTTTTTTAAAATGCTGCGCTTGTGTTGTCAAATTGATGAAGAATTTTTCTTAATTTGCTTGTGTTTTGTGTATTTGCATGTGTTTTCTCAAGTCGCAGCGCTCTCAGGGCCACCGTACGGTCCAGATCAATTTGTGCATTTTTTAAATAAATACATAGCAAAGCTCTAGATGCTTGAGTTGGCAGTTGTTGACAGTTGTTGGGTTATTTGTTCATGTTGCCAGCACTGTCAATGAAATCTAACTGAACCTCACTGACACCTATCTAAAAAGCATAAACCAAAAGATTATATATATATTGTATAAACAATTTCAACAAAAAGGAATATTTAAAAAAAGAAAGATTTAAACAAGAGGAAAATATAAAAATGAGGAACAATATAGACAGTTGAACACAGTGTAATGATAATATCTTATAGTGCAGTTTGGTCTGCTGGGTGTAAGGTCTGACTGCTGCAGGAAGGAAGCACCGGAAATATCGCTCCGTCACATACTTTGGGTGAAGCTGATAAGTAAGTTGAGACGTGAAAATGGAGTTTGAGTTGAGAAACGTCTACAAACTGGAGTAAGTTTATGATGATTGCAGAGTTATTAAAACCAAGCTAATTCTGTGATTGCATATCAGCCATACCAAAATATGGTCCCATTGCCTACAGATTCTGCTTTTATCTACAGATATTTGTTTAATAGAGATTACACTGATGACAGGAGGATGGACAAGGTTTTTTGATTATGATTATTATATTATGATTATTATTAAAACTTTGGCCCTAATTGTTGCATATTTACTCATTAATATTCAACGCCATAGAAACCCACTGAAGATTTATAACCAGTGGCTTTAATATTACATAAAGATATAGCTGCACCCCTTTCCCTCTTTAATCACTTTCAGGTTGGAAAAATCATAATTTTCATATTGTCTGAGCTTGTTCAAACTCCATATTTTGATGGCTGCAGCATTTATATTCAGTACATCTTGTGCATAAGTTATTTAACATATTTCTTTCAAATTGAGATTGACAAAATTGGAGTCCAGGGAAACTGGGATCTCCACTAGAATCAGTGAAGTCTACTGTGTTAAAAATAACCACACAACAGTCTTTGTATTAAATGGCAAAAATAATCGGCCCAAAATGAAACTTCTTGTTATTTTTTTGCAGATATTAAACCCCAAACTCTGTACTGAATCCTGCTTTCCATGCATGAAAGGTGTCCTGTATGTTTGTCTGACCTCTTTGAATTGTGCAACTGCGATGTTGCAGAAAATTAATGAGCGTTTATTTTGGCAGGACAAAGCAGCACCGCTGAACAGACTTGCATTAGCCGCATTTAATGAATGCAACATGTTGACGACAAATTGCCGGACTTCATGGATCAACACACAGAGACTTTCTTCAAGGCAAACTTTATATAAGACTGATTGCCTCCTCCACTTTCTCCACCCATGAAAACACACAAACAAACAAACACACACACACACAGGAGCATGCACATGTCCATTACACACACTCACTAAAACACACCTGCACTTGGTTCAGTGGCATGTCGCTGTGCATGAGAGGGATCCCCGAGGGAAAGCTCATTCAGAGCAACTTCACTGCACTGCCTAATTGAGGTGTTTGTATGTGTATGTAGGAGGTTAAAAAAAGAAGCACATTCAACAGTCCAAACCAACGACCTCACCTTTCTCGAAACAGTTCCTCAAACTCTGGCAGGAAATGTACAAGCCTGTCAGTCATGTGCTAATTTAGTCGCTGTGGGAACTCTTCAACCTGACAGTTTATATCTTCCTGAGATTATTAGACAACCGTGAAACAATACAGCCAAGTGCTGAGGAGACCTGAACCTATTAACCACACACACAATACCTCCATCCTCACATTTTGACACACACACACACACACAGATTGAAGACTGAGGGCAGCTCTTTCGATGTATGCGCAGCTAATGTAGCAGTTACAGCTACTTATTGGATGAAATATGGCTGACATGGAGGGTGGACAGGAACAGCCAGGCTATGTATGAGAGGGGTCTGGGAGAAAAGTATTCAAAATCTTTGCATTTTTAAACTTTAAGAGTGTAAACTTTTTGTGCTTTCAAATCCATTTTGGTGACTTTTTTTGGCAATGCAGCCAAAACAACTTTGCACTGCCGTTGCAAACTGAAGGGGATTTAAACAGCCAAATTATGAATTGTAGCATGAAGTGATTTTTAATCAGCCAAGTCATTACATCTAAAAGAAAAAAATTCTTAAGTGGCTCTTCGGCTCCTCTTCCTCTCGTGGAAATGAATATAGATAATATATCTACATTTTAATTCTAATTTATCCTTATATTTGGCCAAAAGTGATTCCTACATTCTCCAACTGTAAACATACATAGCCTATAGACAGAAAAAGTCAAATAGTCAAGTTTAATGTCCTATCATAGACTATGCAGATTAAAATTTTGGAGGAAAAAAAAGGAAAGTCTCAAAATGAAAATAGACAGAATTGTTTTCTTTCATCGACAGTGCTTCTGTCTTAGCAGCATGCTCAATCTGCTGTGAAAAATTGGCAAATTGCTTTCATTATAAGGCTCAAGGATGCAACTCCAGCTGGATTTTTCTTTCTCTTTTCTGGCCAAAAATGGTTCTTTTAATGGAAGAGGTTGCTGACCTCTGGGTTAATTGAAAGTTTAACAATCCAAACAACTAATAGAAACACATAATTACCTCTTCTTCTTTTTTTTTTAAAGAAAATAAATAAATAAACAACTACGTGCAGAACTGCATCCTCGCTTCTTCAAGTCATGGCAAATTAATGCCCCTGGCGTACATATTTTTTACAATAGCAAAATTTCCGGCAGCACTTGAAGGCAGCATTGACTAGGAGTAAGTGTTGCTATGGTAACGGTAATGTTTACACCGTCCCTCTGACAGTAACTTTGCTGGTTAGCTAGGCTAACCATAACTCGATAATACTTTATTCGACATTTCAGAAGTGTCACATTTTTTTATAACTACCTTAAACGGCAGTCACTTTATCTTCCGCCATGAGCAGGTGAGCAACTGGTGCCATACCATCATTAACTACACAAGATATTACAACGTTAGCTATTTACTTATTTAGCATAGCACTAAGTTAACGTTGGCTAACGTTACCATGGTAATTTTTTTTAACGTTACCATGGTGTTATATGTAATGTTAAATGAACCTACTACTTAATGACGCACTACCACGAATATTGCCTCGGCAGCTTTTCTTGACTAAAATAAACAAAATAAAAATGACCATTTTAGCCATAAATAGTCTTATAAAGAATTCTGTCCAATATAAAGTCAAAATACACACTTAAGTGTCACATAGACGGAAAAAAAATATTACAAATAAAATATTAGCACTTTTTCTTCATTGTCTTGTTAATTTTAATGCCTGCAACTAAAGGTACATTTGTTTGGACATATATAATGATAACAACGAAGAGTGGTTCGTTGGTTAGATATCAGATATCTAGATATCAAATTAAACTCTTATAGGTTATTTTTGTTTATCATTATATTTGTCCAAACAAATGTACCTTAAGTTGTACCAGGCACTAAAATGAACAAGAAATTGGAGAAAAAGGGTGGTCTCATAATTTTTTAATTGAATGTATATACCTTAAATCCATACGGAAACGTTAGGATTTTATGATAAATCAATTAGAATTTATTCACAAACTATAAGAACCATGATTTGACTGCTTTTATTTGATGCCCAGGTTAGAGTGTTTGGGGAAATCCTCCAGGGGTCCACAGAAACAGGTAAACACTAAACTAAGTCAGCTATGTTTGGTTTTGTTAGAACACATACATTTCTGTATACAAAATATGCATTTTTTAATGGATTATATTGGTGATATTCTGTGTTGTTTGAGCAGTTCACACATTGGCTGTGCTTCATGCTACTGTACATGTCCCAGTAACAATCATTCTGATCTCTCCACCTACGTAGATGGCAGTAAAAGTTACTTCTGCTGGTGAGACACACAAACCCAATGGTAAGAAGTATTTCAGACAATAAAACATCACATCCTGACTTATTTAGTTTTTTTAACACTGACATGAGACATACGATTTCACTTGTGTGTATGCTGCTCACCACCCTTTAATAACAAGCTTTTATTCTTATGTTCTAGACAAAGTGGGGAAAAAGTTGGTCACTGATAAACCTCAGTAAGAAAAGTCACATATTAGCAAAAATACATTTCTGTCCTAATACACCTTTGTCATCCTTTATTTTCATTTTTTTAAATTTACTTTTCACATCCAGCAGGAGTCTTCCTGTGAGAAACAAGCTGCCTCTTCCTGTACAGGTGGGTATTCTGAGATAGACTGGATTGACAGAAACATGTTTTGCTTCTCTACTGTAATTCATTTTTTTTCTTTCTTAAGGTTTCTTGCCAGGAGACTCAGAAGTCTGGGTTGTGTGCGGAAGTATTGACTACAGAAACAGGTATGTGATACTGGAGTGGTATTTTTCTGAACATGCAGGGATGACAATTTTTTAATCGATTTCAGCTTCAGAATACAATGCAACCCTCAGAATTTTTGGAAAAGAGTTTGCAGGCAGGAGTACTAACACCAAAGCTAGGCTAAGTACTGCTAAGGAACATTACAACAACAAGTGTATTTTAGACACCTAAAAAAGGGCCCACTACAGAAAAGTTAATGCTATATTTAGAATATTCTCACAGCTTTACCCTGCTCTCAGACAGCCCTATTTAATTTTACACAGGGGGGACTGAAGCCATACTCTATGATCTTGCTTCATCATGAATGAAAAATGTCTCTTGCTCCTTGTCACACATTCTGAGAAATGTAGTGGAATTGTGTCAACTTTTCAGTTACAAGTTTTGTTTGCAACATTATATAAACAAACAGTTTCAGCTTGTTCACATCTGATTAACAATAAATACTAACATATTGCGCAAAAAGAAAAAGATCAAATTCATGAATAGTTTCATGGCTGATTTAAATGTTTTGTATGTTTCTCCTGTAGAGCGCTCACCAAAGGAATCCACAACACCAAGGTCTGTATTGTGAATTTACATGGTGGCGGACCGGACAAATAAAAAACGGTCAACACACAGTTTCCAATTTTACTTTTTGCTTTCAGGGTTGAGGAACACATGCAGTCCACTGCAGCGCACAATGAAAAGCTGAAAATGAAAGCACAGCCTTCAGACTCAGCAGGTTGGTTGTTGTAGAACAAAATGCAAAGTAAGAAGAAAGAAACTGATGATGGTGTTATTTGGTTGTCAGGGGGGACAACACATTCTCCTCCTCCTCCAGCTGAGCCAGCGCCTACACATGAGGAGGGACAGACTGAGGAAGAGGATGTTGAGGATGAAGACATTAAGGCACCAGTGGAGCTGATAATGGAGGTAAAGTGAGTGCAGTGATTTCACACTTCATGCTCTGCTGAGAGGTTGGGCTAAAACTCTAGTAGGTTTTTATTTTTTATTTCAGATGCCAAAAATCTTTTACGTCCTTGTCTTAAGCATAATATATATTTATACTCAGCTTGGGTATATTTAGTTGAGACAGAAATTGAAACTCAAGTGAAAATGTCTGGTTCTAGTTCCTCAGAGCTTTGATGGACAGAGACTTCCGGCTGTCCAGCAAACTGTGTCAGATGAGTATGTTTCCTTCATCCATCAACTGTATGTCTGTCAGTCAATAAATCAGCCACCGGTGAAACCAGCCAGTGATGCCTCTTCTCTCCTCGTTCCAGTTCTCTTCTTTGAACCAGACAATCCTGAGGCCTCTGAGTTTCTCCCGCTGATCCAGAAGAAGCAGTTAGAGGGTGAGAGCCCCCCTTTTTATAGAGCTAGTCTTAATGTTTGTTTATAGAAATATAAATGCAACAACAACACAGGTGCAATGGGGGGCAGTATTTCACCTTGTGCAAGTACGGCATGATTAATAATAACTCCACTATTCAAGATTGTGTTACTTTACAATTAGACATGCGATAAATGCTGCGATGTCTTTAAAGATGTATGGCAAACTTTCAAACTAAAATTAAAACCTGGACTGGTGCCTGGCGAGTATAGCTCCATGCCAGTAGAGATTACTTGCCCAGAGGCACGGACAGCAACAGTCGGGCAGAGAGAAGTCACAGAAGGATGCAAAGCGTAGTCGGGTATGAGGTCTGTGTGGTGTAGACAATGTCTGCTAGCTCCACGGCTAAGCTAAGTCCGGTATGGTTTCTCTGATATTGTCATCATGCAGCTATCTGTGCAGTAGTTGGTATTTATTTGTCTTGTGTCTTTCAGCTTGTTGGCAAGATAGCTGGAATTGATGAGAAAAATGCCGTACAGCAGGTTTATGCAAACCACTCTTGGCACAGTCTGGATCCACGCCCGCCTGCCTAACTTCTTCTTCCTCTCACATCGCCACCTGTGGTTTCTCTCTGCCGACTGTTGCTCTCTGTGTGCTTCGCTGAGCAATAATCTCTGTCGAGATGGAGCTAGACTTTCTGTGGACTTAACCAGGGCAACAGTCTCTTAGATTGCAGTTTCTATGTCACGTTAGGTCTTAATTTTAGTTTTAGGTTTAAACTAAAACTGCTAACTGCTGTGCAGCTAAAAATGTGGCTGCATGTACTTTTTTTGTCATCTGTGGACTGTACAGTGACTACCTATCGTCTCTTAAGTTTTTTTTTAATCTTTCAAATTGCACTTTTAACTGACATTTAAGGTTGAAGATGTAATCCATTTGTTGGGCCACAAACCAAAGGAAATGACAGTTAAACCTCTTGTCCCAGGTTATTGCTTCTTTTTAGGAGCTTGGAAGAGCTTTGTTGTTTAGCATTAGCATAAAATTTTACATCAGCCCTTCAAGGCAAACTCTATTACAAAACTGATCGTATGACATCCAGCTCACTGTGAGATGTTGCTGTTGGGTAATTTTATATTTGGTTCATCAAAGATGCTAAAACAGAAATAATAAGGCCAGACAACCTTGTTTAACTATATATCTTTAAATGTTACAGTTACGGCTAAAATGTCCATACAAAGAAACAACAAATTCCAGAACACACCTTTGGTTTGTGTCTTTTCCATTAGAGCTAGAGGCGGAGCCGAGCACTGAGGAAGAAGAAGAAGAAGACGATGATGATGATGATGATGATGCTGACTCTGATGACTCTGGGAGTGATGAGGAGTCATCTCCAAGCTCAAGCTCCTCCTCCTCTTCCTCCTCTTCCTCCTCTTCCTTGTCCTCAGATGATGAAGAAGAAAAGCAAGTGAACAGACACAAGCCGTGTCCTCCTTCACACATTTCCCCCTAAATCTATTGAACCAATACAAGAGGCACTCTAGCATCTTGTTAAAATTGTATTTATTTTAATCCACAAAGCTACTTCTTTCTGGGTGGGGTATTGTATCAGACCTCTTTAAAATCTCCCAAAGCAAAGATGTCATCACTTAAAACCTCTGAAATGCTGGAATGATTAAGATGATGCTGTGAAGAGGCAAAGCGATGCTGGTCAAAAGAAAACTTTTATTATAGCTTTGTTTGCACTGTGAAGTCTATAAGTGTGTTTGTGTTCACCTGTTATCAGTTTGTGCATTAGAAATCGGAGTGGAGATGCCAGAAAGTCTAAAAAAGTCTTAGCTGAGGTGGAAAACGTTAACCTATCGGTAGAAATAAAATGCAACAATGGAAACAGACTTATTGATAAATCCTAGAGTGTATGTAGTATGTGACTTATTTGTCACAACTTGATACATGAAAGAAACTATTCCAATACCCATACTACCATATAACTAAAGTAAAATTGCGTCCCAATACAAACAAAAAATACCAGGTTGCCAGCATGCTTTCTGGGTATTCTGACCTGCCGTCCTCTGTGTCGCAAATATGACCAAGAGGGTCAAAATTCAAGGAAACAAATTTGCAATTATATGCATACTCAACCCAGTCACCAGATAAACATTGTACGTTTTTGGAAACCACAGATGCGTTGACGTGAAACTTTTTAGGCCCCCATTAGCTTCAGCACCGGGCTGGTGATATATAACCATATCACCTGAACCCTGATATAACGATTCTCACACAAACACCAGACACTCACGCAGCAGACGGGGATAGAGACACCTTTTTTGTCCCATGTTAAAACTAAAACAGTTTGAAGTTAATTTTGCTACGTTTTAAGTTAACCTGTACATTAACTTTGTAAATATGTCACATTTGAAAATCACGCTAAATGTAATTACATCCAGTATTATTTTTCTCAAACAGCATCCAGCCATTACCTTCAGAAGTCGTTTTTTTTTTTTTTTACCCAGACTCTCAATGTTTTTCCTAACCATAACCAGGTTGTTTTAGTCTGAATTCCCAATGTTAAACACGTGTTTAAAACTGTGACCAACTGTTTTCCAGAAGCTTTACTAGCACCACAGTAGGGCAGTAGCGTTACATTTATTAAAAACATTGAGATGTAAAGTATTTGTGGTTTGCAAAAACATTCAATGCCACCATTTATTCTGTTAACTGGGTTGGCGTACTGCATGCAACAGGGCAGCTGCAGTACACACTAAAAGTAAAAATAAAAAGTATCAATGTTTTTCTCTTTTTGAGGTAATATCTGCACCCTTTTAAGTACTCCATTTGGTTGCTTCTTCTGCAAGGATTTAATTGCATCCAGTGTAGAAATTGGTGGCGTCAGTTGTTAATCTCAAGGAACCAGCTCCTAATAGCCACCTAACGGATGGAAATGCACATTCACTCACACATTCTTTTGCAGATTTTCTTGGAAATGTAATCATGTGACCGAGTTGCAGAGTAATATTCAAAAACGAAATGTACAGGTCAAAAATTAGGTTTTAACTCACCTTAACAAAGCCAGCAAAACACGTTCAATCATAGGAATGTTTCAGATAATAACATATTTTAATACTTTTTATTTTAATATAATACTTAATATTTTAATATTTTAATATACTGGATGTAGTGAGTTTTTAATTACTATAAACAAACACAGAAAAATATAATATAAATGGTTCAAATATAATTTATTTGAACCAATCTACATTTTATGAACAGTAACAGGTTTCTACTGAGGAGGATGTTGACAATTAAGCATGCTTTTACGCATTGCTCTTCTCTATATGCACACTGTATCATCCCTTGAAAGGTTACACCCACACATGCAACTAATCCATGTAGTGGAATGTTATCAGCCAGTATATTCTGAGTTATTATCACATGGCAGAGCTTGGCTTCATGAGTCGTCTCTACGCGTGACTTAAAGAGATAGTATGGGCGCCATCTGACAAAAGCTGTGTAATTCGCAGTGACTGAGTGAACATAATGGCTGGTTTCTGTCCACCCAGTGGACCAGGACACAGGCATGAGGAGGACAACGAGTCCACGCCTTCCAGGCTGTGATGTCTCAGTGTTATTGTCCATGGCAAGGTTATAAAAAAAATTGTGCAGGTCAAAAATTATGATGCATGCAGTGTTGTCGTCTCATGAAGGTGAATATTACAGCTTTTATAAGAAGCTTCCACAGGTTCATTGAAACTGTATGAATTCTGAATGTAAGTCTGTTGCTACTAAAACAAATAAACCAACTGTGTTTGTCATCCCAAGGTCAATTGCTATGTCAGAATACATCTCCATCCTCCATCCTGTGACACCCACCCACACCTGTACACACACACGCACACATATACGTCACTAGTGCTTTTCATCCTGCTTTTTAGGCTTCTTAAAGTGGATTGTGGCTGTCAGTAGCACTCAGGGAAGCTTCATTAGTCGTCAGAGGGAGGCAAGGCTGTGACTCATGCTTGCGTGAAGAGACCAATGGGCAGCCGGAGCCTGAGATATAAATAACGAATACAAAAAAATATTCTTGAGGGAGAAAAGGGTCACTTGCGCGCCGCTGGATGGGATTTTATTAGTGCGCTCTGTTGGTATTCCGCCATCTCTGGACTGCTCCTTGTCGCGCATTTGGCTGGCAATCCTAACATCTTCCTATAGTTTGTGTGGACTCGACAACCTGTGAGCCGGTAAGATGCCTCCTCCTTTCATCATTGATGGGTTTCATGTATTTGTGTAGGCACACAGGTGATCGGAGTTATTTGGGTAAATAAATTATATCAGCAGGAAAAATATGTAATAATCTGCCGTGTCGTTTGAAATAAATGAGTGACAGAAGGATTTCATTAGCTGTCCAGTGCTGACATTGAGTGATGATGGTCTGAGATGCGCTTGTTTAAAGCGCAACTTAATTGAAATGTCGATTCCTGAGTCAATAGGTAAATGACATAGGTTATTTATAGTTGCATTTTATCAATATTTGTTTAATAAATCAGCTGTTATTTTATCCATCTGTCATCTATTGTTTTTTTCTTCCTAATATGCCATCTCAACTACGACAGGATTAATACATATTTTTAATCTTGTTGTTTTTATTCCTCAGAAAAAAAACACAAACATGCAGCTAATAGATTTTAACCGTCTGGAGCCGCTCAGCCCGAGACTGGCATCAAAGGAAAAG
This sequence comes from Centropristis striata, assembly GCF_030273125.1. Taxonomy (NCBI): domain Eukaryota; kingdom Metazoa; phylum Chordata; class Actinopteri; order Perciformes; family Serranidae; genus Centropristis; species Centropristis striata. The sequence continues at coordinate 9,804,201 of NC_081527.1, read as the reverse complement.
GATCATATTGCTCCATCGAGCCATTAAAACGTACAATAAGGAGGAAATGTATGTCTTAGCTGTAGGATTTTATCTTTAACTTTAACCATTAATGTCACATACTGTAGCCCCTGGAGTATTTAATGGCCAGAAATATTGAATGCTATCTCCAAAATGAATGTACCCACATTATGTTATCAGCAGGACTATTCATCCTGATGTGCGTATTGCTTGTGCGTCGTGCGCAATGCTCTCCAAATTACGCGGCTTGGTTCATTTCCTTCGGGAATAAATCGTTCCTGGTGACTCAAAGTGGATACTTTTCCGATCAAATCATGCTCTACCAATTAAATGGATTATTCGAAATATGTATTTCAGGTGTGAATTGTATAAGTCTAACCCTGGACCGTTTTGTTTGCAGTTGAATTAATTCCCAGCTGGAGGATCAGATAACAGGAGTGATGGCCACTTCTGAACCGAGAGCCACCGACGCGGACCAGGACCCCAACTCCTCCAATTTAAGACCTCCGTCCGCAAGTACGTCCACTTCCTGTTAATAACACCGTGATCCGGTATCGATCCCCGGGGGGAGTAAAGTCTCGTTAACGCTGACGCGCAGACAGTGCTTACAGAAACAGACCACTGGAGCTGACAGGGACGCGGTGCCTTGCTCAAAGACACTTATGTAGTGCGATCTATTGCCAACATGAAGGCTAGTCCACCCCCCCCCCCCCTCTCTCTTTCTCTCTCTCTCACACACACCTCTCTCCCTCTCTCTCTCAATCTCTCCCCCCCCCTCCTCTGTCTGATAAAAGCGAGTCTCGCCCGGGCCATTTGCTGTGTGGGCTCCGTCGTTAATCATTCCGGTTAAAAACAGAGCCATCACAGCTGCCTGTCGCTGTCTGGCGGATCAGCGGTGCGCACCGAGCGGTGGACCTGGCGCAGAAATAATGTGCCATTAAAGCATGGGTATTTAGAATGATCCGAGAGCATTTACTGAGAACATTTTGGCATAAAATGCATTTTTCGATCGAATATTTGATATTTCCCCCTGTTTTTTATATGAACGCATTTGTTGCCCGCGTTTTAATCGTGCCTTTTTTTTTCCAACAAAATTTCGCAACAACAACACCAAAAAATAATTCTGTCATAATTAATCCTATCGCGTTTCCGGGATCTTTTTAGGCCCTCGAGGCTACATATACTATATTGCTTTTTCTTAAGTGGCTGAAGCTATTTAGGTATACATTAACCTATGGGTTAATGAATCATTTTAAACCGTTGTCGCAAAAAAAAAAAAAAATCGACTTCATTATAGTGCACTTGAGCAGCCATCTGCAGTGCAACGCGGGGAAACCATTACAGGTTTTCATCTTCTGCCAGATGTAAAAGGAAATAAGGTGCGGTTATAGATAGATTGTTTTGTCTTTATGCAATAAAATTTTTCTGCATCTTTTGTTTGTGGCCCTTTGGGTGTCTACAAAAATCTCAGACTTATTTCCAATGTGAATTTGTCTCGAGAAAAGCCCATTAAAAAGAAGATGTTTGTTTTGTCTGACTTGCTCGTATACTGCTGCTGGATGTTGCCATTATCTCTCTTCCACGCTCCATCTCACGCCTGGCGGCTTGTATAGTGTCTGTGTGTACTTGCGCGTGTGCCTGCCTGTGTGTATGCCTTGGCCTCAGCACCTCGAGCTGCTCCACTTTTTCTCTGAGAATGAAATTGCTTCAGTAAATTTAAATACTTGCTTTTGTTTTGAAAGTTTTCCATCAGGTGTATATTCGCCGCCTCGCGTTCTTGCTTTTTTATTCCCTCTGGCTTCCTGCTCCATCTCTGCTCACGCATGTCCACGCTCGGGTTTATGTGTGTGTGTGTGTATGCATGAGACGCACTATACTAGCCTATAAGTTTGTGCATCAAACCGGCGATAGACTCTCCGGCCACAGACATAACCAGCTCGCTCCAGTCACATACTGTGTTTCACTCAATTAATTCCTGCCCTCCTCCGTGAGCTCATTTCACGGGCGTTAATTCCAGTCCGCCCCTTGGCTGGGTGTGTGAGCCGTGCAGGTCCTATTGATTGAACCTAAATCGGAAATGTTATGAGACTCATCCCCTTTTTAATCAGTGCTGGTGTAAATAAAAAGGTGGGTATATTTTCGGCCAGTCAATTGAGCCAAAACCACTCAGAAACATTTTAAAATTCTTTCTAAAATAACCCCAGACAACTCGTGTCACACACCCGGCCAAGAGCCGTGCGCTTCACGCTTCTACTGTGCTCACTGTGCTGCTCCACCAGCTTATTATCCATCATCCGCCCATCCACGCTGCCTCCTCCGCGGCCTGCACACCTAAAAAACCAAACGTTCATTCTGTTTTAGCCTACGAATATGCGTGGATGCACGGATGCACACGGAAACTGGGGATGAAGATTTGTGGTAAGTTTGGCCGCACAAAACGTTCCACGTCAAATCCTTTCATATAAGTCACATCTTAGAAAAATGCATTTTTTTGGCACATGAATATATGAAAATATGTCTCCATAGTATAATATTTCATGCAATGTAATTTACATTTTGCCTTCTACCACACATAATGTAATGTAGGATTATTTTATTAATTTCTCTATTAAAAAAACCCAGTTTTGAGGCCTGAAATAGGCCATGATGAAGGCTGCAGAGCAGGGCCATCCACACTGTCACAGTGTGTTTCCATCTTCTAAAGGTCAGTAGACATTAGCCTGTAGGTCTAATGATGAGAGACCTGGATCAGCCCCCCGACCGCCCCTGAGCCCCCCATGTCTTTACCATCTCACCAACGAGAGAAAAATCCTCGAGGCAGGCCTGGAAATATCTGTCATAAAGCCCAGATCTTCCCTTAGAATAACATGTAAATAAAGGAGTGTTTACATTTCACATTTGGCTTTCTTTTCAACAAAGAATACCTATATAATATATTAGAGTGGAGGATAACAAATATAGAGTGAAGGAATGTTTATTTCTCCATCATTTGAAGGAATTGTCTCTTCCAGTGACTCAAAAATGAAAAAGGAATGCGTTTTAGAGGAATTAATGTCATGTATATGATCCATTCAAACAGGATATTATTGGCCTGTTTGTTATGGCAGAAATAAATCAACACCAAATGATCAAAAGCGTCTGAGAATGAATTTCTGAGAATGTGAAAGCGACCAATAGATTTTGATTGGTCCAAATGACATTTTAATGGACTGGAATGGAAATTGAATAGTACCATTTCTATATGGAGGCTTTGGTAGTGAGAAGGTAAATAAATATTGATTTCAAATATGCCATATATGATTTAATGAGCAAGATATTATGGAGTTTCTATCGGGAAAACACGAGAGATGATATTTTATGGGATTATAGATAAGAGTGTTTGACTTTCCACGTGTTTTATGCACAATTAGGCCCCACACGTGACCTGATCAAAACGGCCCATATGCCGGAAAACGATCAATCATAGAGTTCAAATATGTATTTCAGGGGCAGACTGCTTTAGGGCCCTGTGCATACTTCATTAACCCCTCTTTATAGGGCGTCCATTTATCGGCTGTACGGGTCATCACCGCGGGCTGTCCTGTCCTGCCCTGAGCCCATCCGCCTGCGAACTGGGTGGGTGCTCCTCATCATGTGGGTGCTTCCCTCTTCACAGGGGTGTGCTTGTGACGTCACGGGGTGGGGCGGACACCCGCTCACATGCACACACTGGTACTCTCCTTTCCCTGCTTGTGTGTACATATATGGCTTAAACAGGTTTGCCCTCCAACAGAAAATAATTTATCCTCAAAGGATAACACGGATATTTTTTTCTCCAAAAACAGCCTATTTATTATTCTTGTAGGCCTATTTCATTTATTTTTATTTTTTCCCACCTGTTTTAGTTCCATAACTTTTTTCAGTGCAATGGAGGTGTTTGGTGATAACTCCTGCCCTCCGCCCTGTAACACCCTAGGGTTCCTGCAGAAGAACAACAGCCTGGAGGAGAAGGGGAGGCTGGCGGGCCAGAAGAACCTGCTGTCCTGCGACAACAGTGACAGAGACGCGCGCTTCCGCCTCACCGAGACCGACTTCTCCAACCTGTTCGCCAGAGGTGAGAACCAGCCAGACGTCGTAGATAGGCGAAAATTAAATAATCATAATAATAATACTAATTTCTCAAACCGTTTACGTGCTTTTTTTTCTGTAGCTGCACGCCATGGTTAAATGCAGTACAATCATTGAGGAAATTTTGATTTCAGAGGTGGGGGGGACACAAGTATCTTTAATAAAACTCTTTCAGTTCACTGTGTTTTATAGTAGTTCTTCTAGTTTTCTATTGTTACTTTTAAGTTTACTGTTCCCTTTTTTCGTTTGAACTTTTGTAAAGCATGTAGCAAAACATTATCACCCAATTCTGTGTTTCATCTTGTTAGTGAACTTCACTCCAACTCTGTACCACCAATTTTACACTTATTTTTGAATTCTTGACCCAGTTTATGTCACAATGTTTAATCTCATCACTAATGTTTATTCTTTCAACCTCACCTGTGAGTACAATTCTGTGGTACTTGTACATACTTGAGTATTCAATTTTATGTAACTTTATACTTCTACTCAACTAGATTTTTAGGCAACTATTGTACTTTTTACTCCACTACATTTGCTGACAGCTTTTGTTACTTTTCAGGCCAAGATTCAACCCAAAAACGTGATTAATTTAGAGTGATTAGACATTGAAATTAAAATTAAAATAAAACCTCATAACAGTAGTTGAAATAAGCCCCACCTTGAAAACACTGCTTACACAAATACATCAATAATAATCCAATGATATATTTGGAATATATAAAACGATCTTACTTTTACTTCAGTACGTTTTGAATGTAGGACTTTTACTTGTAGTAGTGGAGTAATTCCACAATGTTGTATTAGTTAGGGATCTGAATGTCTTTTCCACCACTGGTTAAATGAGTCCAGGCTCATTACTTTTATATGAAGTAACTTTTGGCGACTTTTGTCGAGGTAAAGTTGTTAAAAAGCCTCTCAGAGAACCAGAAAAGTAACGTTACATCCTCAATTTTCTAACTTGTTTTCCTTTAGCTGAACATTTAAACAGTAATATCACTTCTTCTTTTTAAGTTAATCATTATTTAAAATGTGTAATGTGTTCTCACTCTACAGTAGCACGTTAAGCTGAACGATCGTTAGCCAAAATATGTTACCATATATGAAGTAGGTACTGATATTAGAATAAGCTAGGCTACTGCCTTTAGCCTAAATATTTCCAGTGAAATTACTCCACTACAAGTAAAACTTACTTCAGCAAAAGTACAAAAGTATCAGCATCAAAATGTACTTAAGGTATCAAAAGTAATAGTACTCATTGTGCAGATTCGACCCACTCAGATTGTTTTATATATTCTAAATATATTATTTGATTATTATTATTGATGCATTTGTGTAAGTAGTGTTTTCATTTTCTCTAGGTAGGGCTCATTTTAACTACTTAATATATGATTATGAGGTTTAATTTAAAAAAAAACTTTAAATTGATCATGTTTTTCATGTTAAAGTTCGACCTGGAAAATAACTATGCTGGTAGATAAATGTAGTGGAGTAAAAAGTATAAAGTTGCATTAAATGGAAATACTCAAGTACAAGTTACTACTCAAAATTGTACTTAAGTAGAGTGCTTGACTAAATTTGCTTAGTTACATTCCACCACTGAACATAAACTACGTTATTAGACCACAGAAAATAATGATTAAACATGGCCTAGGTCACCAACAGAATTATTATTTTTTTTAAATCAAATTTGGGCTTAAAATAATGAGTCCTAAAGCTACTAATTTAGCCTGATTGTAGGTGGTTAACATGCTAAGATGGCTTCCATTAAACTATAAGCTAAATATTTAGTTCAATTAATCACCAAGGCTAAATTTCCACCACCTTTCTCCTCCCCCTCCCCCTTTTAGACTTGCTGCCTGCCAAAAATGGAGAGGAGCCCACCATACAGTTTTTGTTGGAGATTGTGGACATCCTCACCAACTATGTCAAGAAGACCTTTGACCGCTCCACCAAGGTGCTGGACTTCCACCACCCTCACCAGCTGTTGGAGGGCATGGAGGGCTTCAACCTGGAGCTGTCCGACCAGCCCGAGTCCCTGGAGCAGATCCTGGTGGACTGCAGGGACACGCTCAAATATGGCGTCCGAACAGGTAGGCCAGCCCAGGACACCTTCAAGATTCAGCTGTACTGTAGAGCTGTATAATTCATATGGTGGTGAATGTTATTTTTAAAGGACACTGCATGTGTTGAGATGAAAAGCAATTAACCTTCTACTCTATCAGTTCGAAAATTAATATTGTCTGCAGGCCAAGATACAGTCATAGAAGTCAATATGCAAAGAATCATATAATATTAGAATTTTAGAAAAAATTTACTCTCCAATTTCGACAATAATGTTCTTATAATATCATAATATACAGTCATGGAAAGAATTATTAGACCACCCTCTTTCTTCAATTTCTTGTTCATTTTAATACCTGGTACATCTAAAGGTACATTTGTTTGGACAAATATAATGATAACAAGAAAAATAGCTCATAAGAGTTTAATTTAAGAGCTGATATCCAGACATTTTCCATGGTTTTCTTGATAATAACCAAACTCATTATCAAGAAAACCATGGAAAATGGCTAGATATCAGCTCTTAAATTAAACTCTCATCAGCTGTTTTTGTTATTAATTTTGTTGAAAACAAGGATGGTCTAATCATTTTTTCCATGACTGTATATCACTTATTTTACCAAAATACATGACTGTTTTTATCGCTTTTGTGTACATTAATGCTGACAATTTGACTATGCAGAGGTGAATTCAACACAAGCTATAATAGAAGAAGCTGTTTGGCAGATAGTGTACAACCCATTAAGATGACAGGCTTATTTATTGTCCCCCTGGTAATTCAGTTGACATCCTCCTTTTCTTTTTCCCCTCGACTTATTAAAGCAAGCGTCGCCTGAGGGGCTCCTAACACGGGCTGTTTCAAGCTGTTAAAAACGACAACGCTCAAACTGTCCCTTGGGTTTTATATATCACGCGGGGTCTACTGTGTCTACAACTCAACACCACTTTTCATCCGGAGACATGGTGACAAGTCTGGCTGGAGGAGGAGCTGTCCGCGGTGCTGAAATATACAGCAGAGCTCTCTTTGAACTTGCTGTGAAGCAGCACAGCACTGTTATTAATATTAGATTTATTTTTCAGATTTTTTTTGAATGAGAAGTAACGTAATGTGAGTCACATATTTATTATGTGAGCCATACAGCGCCACCTCCACAAGCTTCTTATATCCATGAGTGCATTTAGGCTCCGGGCCTATTGACGGTGACTGTGTGTGCAAGCACCTTAGAGTCTAAACGGCTGTCATATAGCCTTGTTACCAATGTAATTATGTACACTGAACAGTGCTAAGTCAGATCCCTTAGGTTTCATGGCTGACCAGGGAAATAAGTGAAATCTATGGAATTTATTTATTTTCACAATCAGATGTAGGCAGACTGCTTTAGCTGCAGGACACTGTAGTCACTATACAGTCATGGAAAAGTAATAAGACTACCATTGTTTTATTCTATTTCTTGTTCATTTTAATGCCTGGTATAACTAAAGGTACATTTGTTTGGGCAAATATAATGATAACAACAAAAATAGCTCCTAAGAGTTTAATTTAAGAGCTGATATCTAGACATTTTTCATGGTTTTCCTAATAATGATTTGGTCGTTATCAAGAAAACCATGGATGCCTGTAGCTACCCTTTTTTTCTAGATAATCTACTTGTACTCAGTTGACATACTGATGTTTTTTGGTTAGACAGTGATTGTAATAGGGTGGTCGGGGGATATTCTGTTTAATTAAGCGAACATCTGTGTATTCGTGTCAGTTAAGTTTGAATATGGTTGGTTAAATAACTTTATTTGAACTACAAATTACAGGGCTGACTGTACGGATGTTTACCCTGCTTTGAATGTATGAATGTTTGTTTACTTTTTGTGAAAAAACAATAAACACATGTTTAACAAAAAAAGAAAAGAAAACCATGAAAAATGGCTAGATATCAGCTCTTACAAAGAAGCTTGTTAATGATTTTGGTTATTATCATCCAAGAAAATCATGGAAAATGGCTTTTTAAGAGCTCTTAAATTCAACTCTTTTCAGCTTTTTTGTTGTTGTTATCATTATATTTGTCCAAATAAATGTACCTTTAGTTGCACCAATGAACAAGAAATTGAAGAAAAAAGTGTGGTCTAATAATTTTTTCCATGACTTTATATTATGATATTATAAGATGGTCATTGTCGAAATTGGAGAAGTACATTTTCTAAAATTCTATTATATAATGATATGACTATATCTTGGCTCACAGAGAGGAGAATTTTAAAAAGGTGCTCTGCTTTTGTCCTTTTTTTCCCTGCTGTGATGAGGATGCATTTTAAGAAGAAATGAAAGTGATACATCCTGTGTATTTTTTGTGTTTTCCTTATTAACCATAATTTCATTATACAGTCATGGAAAAAAATTATTAGTCCACCCTCGTTTTCTTCTTTTTGTTGTTTATTTAATGCTTGGTACAACTAAATATACATTTGTTTGGACAAATATAATGATAACAACAAAAATGCCTGATAAGAGTTTAATTTAAGACATTTTACATGATTTTCTTGATAATGATTTTGGTTATTATCAAGAAAACCATGGAAAAAGTTCACATATCAGCTCTTAAATTAAACCATTATGAGCTTTTTTTATTGCTATCATTATATTTGTCCAAACAAATGTACCTTTAGTTGTACCAGGCATTAAAATGAACAACAAATGGAAGAAAACAAGTATGGTCTAATCATTTTTTCCATGACTGTATGTCTTCATGAAGCTAAAGTGAAGATACATCAGCGGCTATCTTTCTAATGACTTTCTATAGCATGACTCTCTCATCCAGGCGGTGAAGCCCTGTTAATAGGAAAGCCATTAAGATGGTTATATTTTTTCTCTCTAGGTCACCCACGATTTTTCAACCAGCTGTCTTCTGGCCTGGACATCATCGGCCTGGCCGGGGAGTGGCTCACCTCCACTGCTAACACCAACATGTAGGTCACACAGTACACACTGTTGTGCTCTTTGCTTGCATGATTGTGCATGACACAGTTATTATATATATACAGGGAAACTCCTCTATATGTCACGACAGGACAAGTGAGATTTCCACTGGAAATAGCCCCCGGTCGTTATCATATAACGTCACGGTGGAAGTGCTGCTTTTGTTCCCCTCAGCTCACTCCATAACTGGTCCCAGCAGCCTCTGAGGGCAGTTATATAAAGTGTTTGGTTTGTCCTGTTGAGACTGCGTATTGACAGACGGGGAGGCTGCCTGCCACTGTGCTGTACTGTATATCGGAGGCAGCTCATGCAGCCCCAGGGGTGGTTAGATTGCATATTGATCTCAGGTCACCGCTACATGGTGGTCCAGTCTGATAGAGGGCACGAACCACATCAACATCACACACACACCAACACTTACACACACATAGGGTGTAAATAAGCTGTAACTCTGTGTTACAATCACTGGAATAGAACACAGGACACATTTATACTCGTGTAAAATATCAAAAATATTGAATATAGACACCTACACATTCCCAGTAGAGGGATGAATAAATAAGTTGATTTCCTCATTGGAGTATACGGATTGGAATTGTTAAGATTTAATGATAACAATGCCATGATCGATTCTGCTTTTAAGTTCAATTCTTTATAGATTCCCTTATGGATTCCTGATCAATTTTCTGTGTGACAAAAAAGTAGGCCCACACGGGGTTCCAGTGCAACTGTTTAATTATCTCTGAGATAAAAAGAAAGATACAGTCATGGAATTTTTTTTTTTAGACCACCCTTGTTTTCTTCAATTTCTTGTTCATTTAATGCCTGGTACAACTAAAGGTACATTAGTTTGGATAAATATAATGATAACAACAAAAATAGCTTACAAGAGTTTAATTTAAGAGCTGATATCTAGCCATTTTCTTGATAATGATTTTGGTTAATATTAAGAAAATCATGGAAAATGGCTAGATATCAGCTCTTAAATTAAACCCTAATGAGCTATTTTTGTTGTTATCAGTATATTTATCCAAACAAATGTACCTTTAGTTGTACCAGGCATTAAATGAACAAGAAATTGAAGAAAACAAGGGTGGTCTAATAATTTTTTCCATGACCGTAGATGTAATGATAAAATCGTTTTACTGCATGCGTTTTAATTATTATTATTTATTTGTCAAAGGAAAATCTGCTTAGCCTGATGCACAGAGCTAATGTGATCATATCACAGGATATTTAACCTCGGTAGCAGACACTGCATGGAATGATCATTTTACAGATATTACAAGAAGCTTGTCATCATCTTTCTCTAATGAAATGAAGCCACACTTTGGACTTCTTGTTGCAAGTTTACAGCAGCATAGACACACGAGTCTGACATCTTTGTTTTACAATGCACAACTATCAGAAAAACATGCCAGAACTGCTGAGAGGAATTGATGAGCTCAGAGGCATGTGACTCTGATGGATCTGAAAATTTGAAACCGGTTCTCAACTGGAAATCGTTCTCAGTAGCCATCCCTATTGAAGTAAACATGAAATCCTCAAAAGTAAGAAGTCATGTAACACTGTAATTCTGCAAAATGCATTTTGTTTCACTGGTTTTGTATGATTTCATGTGATTAGATTATTCAATGATGGATTGATATTTTGTTAAGACCAACTTTAAGGGCTAGCCAGAGAGGAGATTGTGCAGCATTCAAACATTTACTATCACATAAGACAAAGGAAAGCAGAAAATCCTGAGAGTTTAGAAGCTGGATTGATGGAATGGTAAAAAAAAAAATCTAAATATATAAGAGAGAGAAAACTAACATCAGCAAGATTGACATTTATTGAACAACAGACAGAAGGAAAAAAAACAACAAATCAGTCAAATTCTAAGTAAAACAAATCCTCAGGAGTTTCCCTCGGTGACATGATGTAGGCAGAGAATTTCATGGTACACTAGAAACTGACATGTTAATGCTGAGACAGCAGCAGAACCACCACACAGGATATCTGGTGGGGAGAAGAGGACAATACACAGCACTCATATCCACAAATTGAGCATTCAGTATGCTCTCACCATTGTGGCCGTTATCTCTCCTCCTTGACTGGCTGCTGAATAAAAGATCAATGTAAGGATAATAAACCAAACGCTGAAGGAAAATTGAGACACTTAATTTATCCCATTTCTCAAAACATTAGCTTAGGAAACCACCCCCTCTTTCTCCAAAAAAAAACTTTCTCATCTCCTGGTTGGAAGAATGCCACAAGAGACAGGGCCATTGAATTCACACACTGGCACACACTTTCATAATGACACACACACACACACACACACACACCAGCTCTGGCTGTCCCAGATACAGCAGCTAAGGTTTCCAGTCCATTGACTGCAGGCTCATTGTGAGCTGGTCTTAGCAGATAGGCCAGCTGGGCCCCACACTGACACACAATGTCCCCGGGCTGCACAGAAAACCCTGTCACACTGTGGAAACTGGCTGCGGCAGCTCCCCGCGGAGGGCTCATTCCGGCTCTTTTGTCCCTGTGGATACAGACTGACTCAGTGCTCCTTTGAGGGGCTGAGAGGGGAGTGTGGTTGGGGGTCAGAGGGTTAGTCATATAGAGACACACACACACACACACACACACATTCAGGCAGAGGCTCACACACATGGAGTGCCCTTGATGACGATAATAAGGGCATTTAGGGGCTGTCCCTGGAGACGGGCAGGTGACTGAGGGGTAATTTTCACCCTGAAAAGACCAATGATTGGCTCTGATTGTGATAATGATCACCATTATTGTCATTACAGCGTGAAATGACTCACAGAGAGGAGAATTTTAAAAAGGTGTTCTGCTTTTGTCCCTTTTTTCTGCTGTGATGAGGATGCATTTTAAGAAGAAATGAAAGTGATACATCCAGGGTATATTTTGTGTTTTCCTATTAACTATAATATACAGTCATGTTTTCTCCTTGCTTTCGTGTTCATCTTAATGCCTGGTACAACTAAAGGTACATTTGTTTGGACAAATATAATGATAACAACAAAAATTGCTCATAAGAGTTTAATTTAAGAGCTGATATCTGATACATTTTCCATGGTTTTTGTGATAAGGATTTTGGTTATTATCAAGAAAACCATGGAAAATGTCTAGATATCAGCTCTTAAATTATATTCTGATGAGCAATCTTTGTTGTTATCATTATATTTGTCCAAACAAATGTAGCTTTAGTTGTACCAGACATTAAAATGAACAAGAAAATGAAGAAAACAATGGTGGTCTAATATTTTTTTCTATGACTGTATCAAAGAGCTCCATTTTTTTCTTAAATTAGGCCAGTTAGAGGCTGCAAAACCTCTTGGGTTTTATCCTCCGTTGCCCCTTTTCAGTCACACTCTGATCTAATGTACAGACTAGAAGCTAATGTTCCAATCGACTCTATCCCGTGGCTGAGCCCTCACCAGCAATAATTACACAAGAAAAATGTCTTTTTCTCTACTTCTCTCTCCATCCTTCTGTTTTAAAATTCCACCCTGGCCATGTTTCTTTTCTCTACGCCTCCCCTCCTCTTCCTTTGTTGTCCTCTGTCACAGTTCCCTTCAGTGCATTGTTTCCCTGCAGCTCCCTTTATCTCTCCTCCTCTCTAACCGAGCTGCAGAATGCTTCAGTTCTCGTTTAGGCACTTGTGAACAAAAAAACAGAGAGGAGTCGAAGAAGAAGAGAGGATATTATTGTTGTTGAGATGGTGGTGGTGGTGGCTGATGGGGCTGGAGGACGGTTGTGTAACTAGCCTGATTAAAAACAGGGTAAACAGGGACCAGTCCGTCCTGAGGGTGTGGGTGGGAGGCGATGAGATGACCTGTCAGTTAGCAGAGAGTGCAAAAGCTCAGGCCGCACTATAAGAGTTGGTTATCTGTGACACTTAACCCTTTGATGCACAACATGGGTCTAAAGTGACCCGACTAAGTTTTTATATTCTATATCTTTGCAATAAATTAATTTCATCATTCAGTATTGCAGGTTTTTCTCAAATAACTTCTTATACATCCTAATTTTTTGTTTTCATTTCTTACTTTTTGAATATTTACATATTTTTTTTATCACTATGCTTCTAATGCACAAGGTCATTTTTGCCCCATGTTGTGCATTAGAAGGGGTTTATATGTTGTGCATCAAAAGGTCACCAATTTAAAACCTGACAAAGAAGACACAAATATTAACAATCCTATTTTGTTAAATTGGTGTTTTTCCAATGGAAATTATTATTTGGTGGCTCTAATAAGTCTCAAATGTTAAAATATGTGATTTTCCAATGTAATCTGGTGGTTCTAACAACTCCTCTATTCTTAAAAATAAGACAAACATAGTAGCACATATGCTCAAATTGTTAATTCAGTGTATCACTTTTTTTTATCATTACGCTTATAATGCACAAGGTAATTTTTGATCCATGTGTGTAAACTTGATATAATATTACAAAAAATATTTTTCTTCCTAAAATATGAAAGTAAAAATTGCTATAATGATCTATTGTAGTAAAAAAAAAAAAGATATTCAAACACATCCAGCATGAAATAACATGGGAAATGAATGCAGGTCATTTCTGACCCATGTTGTGCATTAGAAGGTGTTTATATGTTGTGCATCAAAGGGTTAAGCTACTTTAGCTTCTCCAGGAGTGTTGCTCTTTTATTGTCCATGGAACTGCGAGCGGTGGTGGAAAATAACTAAATGTATTTACTCAAGTACAATTCTAGGTACCTGTACTTTACTTGAGTATTTCCATTTTATGTAACTTTATACTTCCACTACATTTTTAGGCAAATATTGCACTATTGTACTGTACTTAAGTACAATTTTAAGATACTTGTACTTTACTTGAATATTTCCATTTTGTGTAACTTTATGCTTTTTACTCCACTACATTTAGCTGACAGCTTCAGTTTCTTTTCAGGTCGAGATTTAACATAAAAAAACATGATAAATTAAAAGTTATTATACATTTTACATACAATTAAAACTCTTATTACATAAATGCATCATTACAAATAATCTTATAACATATTTAGAGTACAAGTAGTTTACTTGTTTACTTTTGATATTTTAAGTACTTTTTGATGCTGATACTTTTGTACTTTTACTTCAGTAAGTTTTGAATGAAGGACTTTTACTTGTAGTGGAGTAATTTCACAGTGGTATTAATACTTTTACTTAAGTAAGGGATCTGAATATTTCTTCCACCTCTGGCTGCGAGTAATTTTATCTTTTGTTAGAAACAAATCTACCATTTTCTAAAAGCTGTCTTCTGTCTTTCACCTCTCTAACAATTGTTCTTGTGTCGTGAATATTGTATTTTCGGTCTTTTAATCTTTTCTGTTTCTTTCTCTTAATAAAAGAATGAAATTAACAATAATAGTGCCTTTCTCAATTTCTGATTTTCGGGGGTCAACACAGGCTGTTATCTCTTTAAAACACTCTCCCTGCCGGTCTTCCTTTCATTCACGTCGTCCTCTCAGCCGTCAAATCAGCCCCATTCAGAGCCGCTGCTGAGATTGGCAGGATTGACAGATAGCCATCAGAGCTTTGTTGGCTTTAATTAAACCACTGAGTGATTTTAGAAAGCCTTTGAATATGAATGTTTGCTGCCCTACTCCTATCAGACACTTTTTAATTAGCCCAGTCAGCACAAGCTCCAGTTTGTGCTCCGTGGATGGAATTATAGCGCCGCTAATGAAAAACCAACGAGTGTGGGTGTGTTTAGGCTCTCTTATCTGAAAAAGTGTATGTGCATAAGAATGTATTCTTCTCCCTCGCTGAGCAGCTGTTAATGCTTCAACAGTTACAGTATATTGAATGATGTGCTATATTCAAACATTCTGGGATTTGATTGACAGGTTCACCTATGAGATCGCTCCGGTGTTTGTGTTGATGGAGCAGCTGACTCTGAAGAAAATGAGAGAGATGATCGGTTGGCCTAATGGAGAGGGAGACGCTCTCTTCTCACCAGGTGCGTCTATAAATAACAAATTAAATGTGTGTTATTCTGTGTTGGATGCAGTGGTGGAGTGGTGAAGTATTTAGATCTCTTAAGGGACACACAGACATCCACATTTTCCTGTTAACTGGGTGGATAGGTGAAAAATCCCTTTATATTTCTTATTTTTGATGTAACATTGTGCTAGATCTGTATTTTTCAAGTAAATCTATACTCTCATGTCATCTCATCCAAATCATAGGCTACACACACAAACATGCCTCTATAGAGGTGTGGACTTGATGCACATGATTTGGACACAAGTCAGATTCATCTCACCAATCTGATGATTTTAAACATTAAAAGTAATTAGAATGATAAAGTTGCCTAAAATGGAAATACTCAAGTAAAGAACAAGCACCTTGAATTTGTACGTCTTGCTATAATGATACGTGCAGCCATTTTTCTAATACATTCATCTTGTTTTTCACCTAATCCAAGACAATAGAGGTGTAAGGGGGAAAAAAATAGGCCACATCAAATTATTTGAAGGACCACACCTGCAGTGGTGGAAGAAGTATTCAGATCCCTTACTTAAGTAAAATTACTAATACCACACTGTGAAATTACTCCACTACAAGTAAAAGTCCTGCATTCAAAACTTACTGAAGTAAAAGTACAAAATATCAGCATCAAAATGTACTTAAAGTATCAAAAGTAAAAGTACTTGTTATGCAGAATGGACCCATACAGATTGTTTTATATATTATAAATATATTATTAGATTATTATTGTTGATGCATTTATGTAAGCAGCGTTTTCACTGCTGTCAATGTAGGGCTCATTTTAACTATTTAATATACTTTATGTGGTTTACATTGACATTTACATCTAGTCATTTAGCAGACGCTTTTATTCAAAGCGACTTACAGTAAAAGGGAAACAATCAAGGTATAGTGGGATAAGAGCCATTAGTGCTAGTGACAATTCTTTAATGAGTAGGACTGTCGTGTGGTGCTAGGAGAATAGATGTCAAAGTGACCTAAATACATAAGTCAGACTACCTAGAGTGGGGTTCGAACCCACGAGGGCTTATGCCCATTGGATCTTAAGTCCAATGCCTTAACAACTCGACCATCCTGGTGACTTTCATCATGTTTTTATGCTAAACCTTGCCCTGAAAAGAAACTAAATCTGTCAGCTCAATGTAGTGGAGTAGTACAATATTTGCCTATAAGATGCTGCAAAGTAGAAGTATAAAGTTACAAATGTGGAAATACTCAAGTAAAGTAAAAGTACTTGGGGTGGTCTGTAGCGTAGTGGGTTACACAGGCGCCCCATGTATAGAGGCTACAGTCCTCGCTGCGGTGGAGCCGGGTTCGAATCCGGCCTGAGCTCCCTTTGCCGTATATCCTCCCCTCTGTCACCCCCTTTCTATCTGTCTCTCACTTTCAATAAAGCATGTAAAATGCCCAAAAAATAATCTTAAAAAAAAAAAAAGAAGTAAAGTAAAAGTACTTGAAAATTGTACTTAGTACCGTTCAATCAATCAAACTTTATTTGTATAGCACTTTTCATACAAGAGAAATGTAATACAAAGAGCTTCACATAAAAAATAAAATAATAATGATAATACATAGAAACAAGCAAACACCCTCCACCCCCGACCCTCAATCCAACCACCCCATTAAAAACAAAGCACAAACTGAGGAAGCAGTTGAGCAGTGAGGAAACACTGGAGGCAGGTTGGAAATTAGTTAGATAAAATAAATGAAAAATAAAGTAAGGTAAGATCAAATAAAATAAAAAAAACAAAAGTTAATAATGATGATAATAATAATAATAATAATAATAATAATAATAATAATAACAACAATAAAAAGTACAAAAGCCAGATTAAAAAAATGGACATAATAAA
Source organism: Centropristis striata (assembly GCF_030273125.1). Lineage (NCBI taxonomy): Eukaryota > Metazoa > Chordata > Actinopteri > Perciformes > Serranidae > Centropristis > Centropristis striata. The sequence continues at coordinate 9,787,179 of NC_081527.1, read as the reverse complement.
TAAATAATTAAAAAGTAACGCATGATATCTATATAAATAGACTAATAAATAATAGCAAATAAATAAAAGAGAAGATGTTGTAACACTAACATGCATGAGCAGAAAAATATTTAAAAATGGTTCAAGTAAAAGCCAAATTAAAAAGATAAGTCTTAAGTTTGCTCTTAAAAATATGAACCGTCTCTGATAGCACTTGTACAATGTACTGGTTGGACGGTAAAAGTATCACTTTTTTTCATATGATGTGTGTCACTGCTGCTGTCCATGGTGCTGACGTGTGGGTCTCTCGTCCACAGGGGGCGCCATCTCCAACATGTACAGCGTGATGATCGCCCGTTACAAGTATTTCCCCGAGGTCAAGACCAAGGGCATGTCTGCTGCTCCTCGCCTTGTGCTCTTCACGTCTGAACACGTACGTGACACACACACACACACACACACACACACACACACACACACACACTCCATCTTAGGTATTCTAATAAAGCAGGCGCTATGCTTCATTGGCTGTAGATTGAGGCCGTAGAAGAAGTCTGATAATAATCACTAGGTCTATTTTCATCAAGGTAATGGCTGCTTTTATGCATTCTTTTTACTTTTATCACATCTACTTTTGTCTGCAAGGAATTGCACAGCTGACAACATGACAGAAAGCAAGCCAAAAGCTCAAATAGCAATTAGCTCACAAAATGATTACCAGTGAGAGATGAATGATATGATGTTTAATGATTAATGTTTGTCGCTACAGAGCCACTACTCCATAAAGAAGGCTGGAGCCGCTCTGGGTTTTGGCACTGAGAACGTGATCCTGCTGAGCACAGACGAGAGGTGAGGAATTGATCTTAAATTAAATTTAAAGCCACAATTAATATAGACATTGAGCATAATATATATTCATCAAGCTGATAAATTACCAGCCAACAATGAGAAATGTATAACTATTACTCTGCTAATTAAATAATAGCCGATAAATAGAGGCAATAAGACCAATTGTTTTCAGTACCTTATGTGGTGGTATTACTGTTAGTTAAAAACAGAGATGAAGAAGAAACGCTGCACGCTGACTAGGGAGACCAACATGATAATGATAGTTTGGACTTTATTTTTTAGAAGAAGACAACACGACTACAATCTGCAATACATGTTCTGCAAGCTTGTGGGAGGTCATGTTTTAATACAACAAATCTCATTCAAAAAGTAGCCATCGCAAATTAAGATGCATTGAATTAATATGAAGTAGTTGCAGCCATTGTTGGCACAAAAAACATGTTTTTATTGTGTTATCAATAGTGATGTCAGTTAGATTTTGTGAGGTCAGAGTTGTGGAATATTGAATCATCCATCTTTCCACACAACAAAAATACAAAAATGTGAAATTATTGGTTATCTTTTCTGTATCTGCCATGAGAAGCAGGTAATTATCGGTCATCATATTGGCTGAAAAAAATCCATATTGTGCATCCCTTATTAACACAACAAATACTGTATCTGGACAATCAGCAGTCATGAAAAGAGGAGACTACACTCCTACTATGATTCTTGTATAAGTTGCTTGTTGTGTGTGATGATAATATGATGCTGCGCTGTTTCAGGGGGAGAGTCATTCCTGCAGATCTGGAGGCCAAGATCATCGATGCTAAACAGAAGGTCAGTTATTTTTTCCTTCTTTTAGTTTGTTTGTGTCCTTATTTGTTGTCTTTACCAAACACTTTCCCCTTATTATATTTGAATAATTATAAGAAGGCAGTAGTCAATGTGTTTTTCTCCACTATGGCTCATCTTTCTCACAGACAGACCTGAGACCATGTGTTCTCACCGAAGTTATCTTGTTTAGGCTTTGTAGCTCATTGATACACGCCTGTAAGAACAACACACATTTTGTATCACAACCTTCGAAGAGACTTGGACAGCTGTTGATCTGTCCATGTTATAGGTAACTGGCCAATAGAACTCGGTTTTCGTTTAAATCCAACTTCTATAGAAGAATAAAAATATGAATTATTACAGAAATCGGGGCTCATTCTGACTGGGATCCTACAAGAGTGATGTCAGTCTGAGTCTAGCGCTGCATAACTTTACCTGTGACCTAAGAAAAGGCCTGCATTGAGACCAGTCTTTTTTTGTGGCGTGTGTTTACTCCTGGGTTTCCAATCTACAAACCCGAGAAACCTTTATACCCTCTAATCGCTATGCGTCTTTATTCTGCAGGGTTACGTGCCGTTGTTTGTGAATGCGACAGGTGGTTCAACAGTGTACGGTGCATTTGACCCCATCAATGAAATCGCTGACATCTGTGAGAAGTACAACCTGTGGCTCCATGTTGATGTGAGTAGTTGACATTGGATTATAGTAATAATACATGTTCTTGCCTGCATTATGTACTATAAAAGTTAAAAAGGAGAGAAGGGGTTGTCTCCAGGAATTTAACTGGTTTAGAGCAGAAAGGTGTAGGGTTGGTGTTCCCGTTAAAGAACAGATACAGATGTCCTGATTAAGGTTGATTTATTTGACTGTGGTCTGTAATAACAATACAAAGTAACAATCATTACACCATACATGATACACAAACATAATGAGATAAGTAAGGTTACAAAGCACTGTATTCAGTACTCAAGTATATAATATGGATCATATACACCAATCTCCTCACATGAGGCACGCAGACAGCATTACTTACCTTATTAGCTTTTAACAACACACCAGCATAAGATCTTAACAATCCACATTAACACAATGTTAGCATCCAACTTAGACACTGTAACTTCTGACATTTACACACAGTGGCATATCTGGGAGAAAAGAGTTGCAAATTTACGAGATTAAAAGTGGCAATCTGCAAGAAAAAAAAGTCACAGATTTACGAGATTAAAAGTGGCAAATATGTGAGAAAAAAGTTGTAGATTCACAAGATTAATAGTGGCAAAGAAAAAAGTAGCAGATTTATGAGAAAAATAAGCCTGTTGTCTCATAAATCTGCAACTTTTTTCTTGCAAATTTACCACTTTAAATCTCGTAAATCTGCAACTTTTTTTCTCTTAGATTTGCCACTTTAATCTCATAAATTTGTGACTTTTTTCTTAATATTACCCCCCTTCTCTGGGTCCATTTTTTTTTCATACTTGGCCCTAATATGCCGTTGTATGTTTTGTTATTTAGTGTTATATATATATATTATGCTTTATGTTGTAATTAGTGTTGACTCACCTTCTGACATTAACACACAGCAATAAACCAGGGAGGTAGAGATGAATGTTCGGGAAAGGCAAAGGAAATTACATCTATCTGCCGCAGTGTCGGGAGAAAAACTAATATTCACAGCATGGCGATTCACATGGCCGGTATGGTGCATTCAAAATCGTTGGAAGAGCTATGGTGCATTCAACAGCGTGGGACATATGAAAACTGAATTGAACTTGGTACAATAAAAGCAAGTTCAAAAAACATTATCAGCGTGGGCTTTCTAACAAAAGTGCTGTCTCCTCAGGGGGCGTGGGGCGGTGGACTGCTGATGTCCAGGAAGCATCGCCACAAGCTTAATGGAATTGAGAGGTAAGTGCATGAAAAAAGATAATCTGCTCTGTGTTGTCTACCTCAGTCTACTTCATTACATTAAGACATGTATTAAACTTTACAGGGCCAACTCTGTCACATGGAACCCTCACAAGATGATGGGCGTGCCTCTACAGTGCTCCGCAATCCTGGTCAGGGAGAAGGTACAGTAAACACACACACACACACAGAAACATTTTCAGAAGTATTTTTAGTATTATTATTATTATTTTATTTTTTTGCACTATTTTTTTTCTATTTTATTATAATTATAGTTTTTTTCTATGTATTATTATTATTATTATTGTTAATATAATATTTATTTTTTTCTATTTGTTATTTATTTTTCTTTACTGAATTATTTATTTATTTTTCTATTATTTTTTTCTATGGCGGTGTATGGGAAGTGGGTGGGATTTGATTGACAAAAAAAGGAAAAAAACATTCAAGACATTGTATTTAAATGCAACTGAAATATGGTTTAAAAAAAAGAAAGATATGTTTTAACCCACTGTATTTTTGAAAGTTTTATTTGTATACTGTTGTTCTGACACATCACTCTTTTTTTTTTTTTTTTAATAACCACACGTAAAAAACATGAGATGTTCATATTAAGGAGATGAATGGGGAAAATCACCTTTTTTCATGCACTGGTCAATTCTGATTTCCAATTCTGTGCTATTGTGCTTCCATTACATGTCTTCTTTCAGACTGGTGGGGAAAAAACACCCAAAATACACATTTAGGTGTTTATTTCACTACAGTTTGTCTATTCATGTCTATAGATTTCCCTAAAATTCACCAGAGGTTACAATTAAATAATGCCTAATTTTCATGTTTAAACTGTTTGAAAATTCAGAAAACTGAAATCCCAAAAAAAATGCCCTAAAGGCTGTTTTCTCAGTTTTTCTCTGATACGTTGAGCCTGGAATCTTTGCTAACATGCCGTGGGTTTTTTGAGCAGTGGAACTAACAGTGTGTGTCCTTTCTGTGTGTCTGCAGGGCATCCTGTCAGGCTGTAACTCCATGTGTGCTGGCTACCTGTTCCAACCAGACAAACAGTACGATGTCACCTACGACACGGGGGACAAAGCCATCCAGTGTGGCCGACACGTCGACATCTTTAAGTTCTGGCTCATGTGGAAGGCCAAGGTGAATTAAAATCTCTTCAAGCCAATAGAAATCGTTATGCAGTAGAACAATGTATTAGGGCCAAGTATGAAAAAAAAAAATTCGGACCTGGGGAAGGGGGTAATATTTTGAGAAAAAAGTTGTAAATTTGTACGATTTTAAGTGGCAAATCTAGGAGAAAAAAGTCACCGATTTATGAGATTAAAGGTGGCAAATATGCAAGAAAAAAGTCACAGATTTACGAGATTAAAAGTGGCAAATCTACGAGAAAAAAGTCCTCGATTTACGAGATTAAAAGTGGCATATAAGGAGAAAAAAGCCACATATTTACAAGATGTGGCAAAGCTGCAAGAAAAAAGTCGCAGAATTATGAGATTAAATGTGGCAAATCTACAAGAAAAAAGTAGCAGATTTATGAGAAAAAAGTCGGAAAAATAGGCCTATGGCTACGTTTACATGAGGACTGTCTGAACAGAAGACGCAAAAGTGGCGTTGCGTCTTCACTTTTTATTCCTCGTTTAGACGAGCATTTTCGGGGGAAATCTGCGTGCATACGGTGACGCAAAAGTGTGTGAAATTCGATTGTATGCATGCCAGGCGGCATCACTTGAAGCGATAAGAGCATCTTTGGGCATGCAGAAGTTTTCACGCCACACATTTTCATCCGCTACTACTTCCAAAAATGTTCTCCACCATCCACTAGATCTCCCAGGTCTCGTTCACAGCCGTCTGGCTCGCCTCCGACGAATTGCTGCATCCTAAATGTGATAGAGGTAATTCCAGATCCTTCTCTGTTCAGTAATACTATCTCTACATATCCTGTACATTTGGTGGAAAGACTCCTGTAAGTTTATTAGAGCTGCCAGAGCAGCTTGAAGGTCCGACGCATGGAAATAATCCCTTTATTTATTTATCCCGTTTATTTGTTTATTTCCCTGTACTGGAGCATGTATGTGACGTAAACACATACGTGACGTGAGCAGATCTGAGCAGAGTTTTGCGTCTTTTCCACTTTGGAAGGTGGTTTCAGATTTTTGCGTTTTTAAGCCCCCAAAACGCCGTCAGCGTCTAAACGAAAGGCACTTCCGATAAAATATTTTGTTGTTTTTACCCGCAAGCGTCCTCGTGTAAATGGGGCCTAAGTCTCATAAATCTGCAACTTTTTTCCCGCAAATTCGCCACTTTAAATCTCGTAAATCTGCAACTTTTTTCCCGCAAATTCGCCACTTTAAATCTCGTAAATCTGCAACTTTTTTCTACTTAGATTTTCCACTTTAATCTTGTAAATTTGCAACTTTTTACTTGAAATATTACCCCCCTCCACAGGGTCCATTTTTTTCATACTTGGCCTTATACGTCGTTGCGTGTTTTGTTATTTAGTGTTATATATATACAGAGTATATATGTTTTAATTAGTATCTGACAGACTGTTTTTTACCCTACAGGGCACCATAGGGTTTGAGCAGCACATTGACAAGTGTTTGGACCTGTCTCAGTACCTGTACAACAAGATCAAGAACAGGGAGGGATACCAGATGGTGTTTGATGGAGTGGTGAGTTTATTTTATCTAGATTATTCATCACCAAGGAAAATTCAATATCATATCATTTTGGGGTTATAAACAAAAACTGGCATGGTTATAATAGTTTGGGATTTAAAAAAAATCAGAAATTTCTAATTTCAGTCCAGTTAGTTTAATTAGTTTTAAGAGTGAGTTTGCTAGTTTTTATTTTTTGTTTTGATAAATGCTTAATTTTAGTTTTTATTGGTTTTAGGTTTTTTTGTAATGGGGTATTTTTTTGGGTGTGAGATTCAAAAAGGTCACAATACATTTTGCCTTTATTTCCTTTTATTATCCATCTCAGCCCAATTAGGTTATTAACTCTTGCAGCTCCGGGTGTTTTGAATTTTGGTTGGAGTGAAGTGTTGAACTTTTTGAAGGCAATCAACTCACATAGTCGTGTAGACATCCCAGTCTCAATAAACATATTTACCAATCCTTCTTGTATGAAAAAAGTTGAATAAAAGACGAAAACGTAGGACATTTTCACTTTATTTCAGATAGTTTTAGTTTGTTTTTGTAACCACACAATACAGTTTCAGAAATTATATTGGTGGCATTAACAAACAAAAACAATATTTATTGATTTTACAAACTGTAATTAACATTATGTCAATGTTTTATAATTTGAACTCCGTCACAGTATTTCCTCTGCCTCCATCTTTCTTTATTTTCTTTTTATGTATGTGTGCGTGTGTATTAACTGTGTATATTTCTGTCTGCAGCCCCAGCACACCAACGTTTGCTTCTGGTACATCCCGCCCAGCATGAGAGGAATGCCTGAAGGTGAAGAGCGGCGAGAAAAACTCCACAGGGTAAGACACGTGTCAGTGATGGTTATCTTTTGTTTCATCAACCTGCACTTCACTGCTGGTCTGAGCCCATAGACTACAGATATAAATTCCCTTTTAGCTATGTCTACTGCAAAAAAAATGTCCTGTACATTGTCCCTGTTAAAGGTCTTGTGGTTTAAAAAGTGAGATTTAATGTCATTTATTTATTAGAAAGCAGGTGTAGGTGCTATATAATACTGTGAAAGTGTCAAATGTTTAGTCTATAGAGAAAATACTCATTCAGTTTGAGCATATATCATCCTGTTTTTTTGCACCCTCCTCAGTTGAATATATCCTATAAAGGATAAACAAATTTTGTGATTCAGTTTAATTTAGGTTTTAGACAGGGTCTCAATTTTTTTTAATCAGGGTTGTGCATTTTAATGGTGCCTCTGTTGTGTAGGGATTAGTAGCTCTGTTCATCTTACATTACAATTTTTAACACAGGAAATGTTTGAAATTGTAAGACACATTAATGTGGAGATGTTGAGATAGAAATAAAGTGTTTCCACCTGCATCTGTGCACGCACACACATGTGTGCATAAGTCAGCGGCCAACTTGCGCCACCATAGTCGAAAAAGTCTGGACACACCACCAACATACATACATTCATACATTCTCGTTAACCACTTAACAGAACTGGAGCTGGAGCCGATCCCAGCCGACACTGGGTGAGAGGCGGGGTACGCCAGACTAGAGACAAACAAGCATTCACGCTCTCATTCACTCCTATGGGCAATTTAGAGTCAAATTAAACCTAAGTTGCATGTCTTTGGACTGTGGGAGGAAGCGAGAGTACTCAGAGACAACCCACACTGACACAGGGAGAACATGCAAACTCATACATGCATACAATTGACCGTTCGCAAAACTCCTCCCCTGAACGATCCTCGTCCAATCATACCTTAGCAACCGTTACTAAGAGAAGACAGCCCGACAAGCTCTGAGCTCTGAGCAACAAGGTGAAACGGTCTGACACCAGGTACCCTCATAGTTTAGCAGGAGGAGTCGTTTTTTTCCCCCTTTTCTAAAACTCAAAAAGCAAGAGGATCATTGCTGGCTGTGGATTAAACATTGTGGGAGAGCCCACTCCCAACTTAATATCATGAAGATCAACAGAGACACAAATGTCTGCTCCAAGTTTAGTTGCTAGCTAGCAAACATGAGCTAACTAACGATTGTCTAGATGTTAGATGTGACAACCCATACCGGATTAACAGTTATGGTTCCTGTCAGCTCATAGCAACAGTAACTAAGGGAGCAGAGCTTTTGCAAATGGTTAATTAATCTCTCATTTCTTTTATCCACCAGGTGGCACCAAAGATCAAGGCCATGATGATGGAGTCAGGGACCACCATGGTGGGCTACCAGCCTCAGGGCAACAAAGTCAACTTCTTCCGTATGGTCGTCTCCAACCCCGCGGCCACCCAGTCTGACATCGACTTCCTCATCGATGAGATCGAGCGGCTGGGTCAGGACCTGTAGACCTGCTGCTCCTCCGACCAGAGGGCCAACCTGCAGTCTTCTATCTATTGTATTTCTGAGGCGAATGCCAATGAGGTGAGACATTCACAGTGCTGCAGACAGAATAACTACAGGTGTGTTTGGGTCTGTTTCCGTCTGAAGCATTCTGACTGTTTCTCCAACTGAAGAGAAGCTCGCAACGAAAGAGACTTTGAGTGTCTTACTTGCTCGTCCCACGTTTTCCCCCTCTAGATAAAATATATAAGTATCTGAAGGCTCCAGGTACAACAAACATGCTCTAGTGTGTGTGTGTGTGTGTGCGTGTGTGTGCTGTGGAATCTTGTAATGTGTGTGTGTGTAATCTAGTTTCTCGTTCAATGTGTCTTTTAATGTCTGTATGAGTGTGTGTGTCTGAGTGTGTGTGGTCAAACACTGAAAAGGGAGAAAAGCACAGATGAAAATATAACAAACTATCATAAAATATTCTGCTGTATCATACATTTGCTACGCAAAATTGAATCATTGGTGCTTTCAGCTGTATATATATTTAATCTCAGTGCACCTAAACCAGTGTCCACCCCCCTGAAGCAGTGTGTGTGCGCGCAGGTGTGCATGTGACACCGAGTGTATCCTGTCACGTATTTTAAGCTAGCACTGTGTTATAAAAATAAGCTTATTATGACCTAATGTGCACACTATAGAAACAATAGGAGAGTTTTTAGATAACCTCCAGCAACTGAATTCCAGTCTGCAATATTTTCCCTCGTAGAACTTTAATATTTAAAATGTCTACAGCTTTCCCGAGTCTGTGACATCTTTTAACCTGTAAAACGCTGGCTCGTTGTCTGTTTCATGCAATCATGTGATACCCATATATGTGTTTATCACATTGTTAAAAAAGATTTGATTATATAAGAACACATATTTATTGCATTTCCACTGTTTGCAGATTCAGGTATTTTATTGTAAATGTATCTTTATGTGTATTACATGGTAATACATTTGTAAATGTAATCACAGGAACTTGAGTAAAGTTTATTTATGGTGATTTTGTCAGCCAAAGAAAGCAAGTCGGGAACAGAGCAATCCATCGTCCTTCATATAGAACTTCTTATAGATTATAGGTGTTTGTAAAATGTTACCTATTGACCCTCGACTGCGATGCAATTTCTATATTGTGTTTCTTTCTGTGATTGTGAGTCTTTTTGACTGAATGTTTTGAGGTGACTGACTGGCCTTCTGATGAGATTAATAATATAAGTCTATATAATCTTCTGGCAGTCTTTTATTTTAGAGAATAGCACAAGGATGTGAGAATGTACTCTCCTCTTGAGACTGGGAAGAAAGTCTAGTTGTATCTGTCTGGATCCTAATGCATTTACTGTAATATAGTATATATTAATTGTAATACATATTACCTGTTATTCTCAGTGTGATGGGAACTCTATGGAATATCTTGTATAAAGAGTTCCGGTTTGTGTCTTTGCACAATGTTCACCTTTCTTTATTCCATTGTAAATGGATGTGTACTATGGCAGTATTATATAAGATTTATGTTAAACTATTTATGGTATCTAGGGACCATATGTGAATGGCACAACTGCATAAATGATATTTAAGGTCATCTGTGTGCTGTAATCTGGTTTTGTGACTAAGCCAGCTGTAAGGGACGTTTCCCAGGAGGCACTTTAACAGAATCATACCATCTCCAAAAAGATATTTAATAAAGTCTATTAAAGGGAAAGGTGTGTCTGACTTATTGAAAAACACACACACAAACACAAATCTATATCTGGATCACACAATCATTTTTCTCTCTGGTTCTACTAACTGCTGTCTTCAAAAATTGCAGATGTTTAATTGTTGTTGACACTAAAATATCCCACTGCCTCTAAACTGCTAGTAGCCACACACACACACACACACACACACACACACACTCAAATCTATATCTTTGACACACAATCATTTTTCTCTCTGGTTCTACAAACTGCTGTCTTCAAAAATTAAACATCTGTAATTGTGATACTAAAATATCCTCAAACTTCTAGTAGCCACACGCATGCACACACACACACACACACACACACACACACACAAATGTCTTTGTCTATTACACAATCATTTTTCTATCCGCTTCTACAAACTGCTGTCTTCAAAAATTGCAGATGTTTAATTTTTTGCGTTACTAAAATATCCCACTGCCTCTAAACTGATAGGAGCCACACACACGCATTTCTATCCGCTTCTACAAACTGCTATCTTCAAAAATTGCAGATGTTTAATTTTTGTCAATACTAAAATATCCCAATCTGCCTCTTAACTGCTAGAAACTACAAAAAAACACACACACTCACACACACACACACACACACAAATATGCACATACACACACACACACACACACACAGACACACACGCACATTATTGCCTCTCTGCCTAATCGTCCTCAAAGAAGGCTTTGTTTGGCCCCCAGCTGAGAGCCGGATTGGCTGTTCTCCAGCGTGGAACCCTCCTCTACTGTCAGTTCCTTCTCTCCTTTATTCTTTCCTTTCCTCACCGTCTCTTTCTTCTTTTCCCCCCTTCTCATTTACTCCTTTATTCCTTTGTATTTGTTTCTCCCTTACTTGTCTTTTCCCCTATTTTTCATTATATTGTTGCCTTTTTCCACCTGTGAGTATGATGTGATTTTTGCCTCAAAAACAATATCACAGCAAGACAAAAGCATTGGTTACACTTTTTTTTAACCTTTACAAGGGCACAAGAATGTGAAAAAGAGGGGAGGATGTAGAGTGAAGCTCAAGATCTACAGTGAGATCAGTAATGGGGATGTGATGTGCTGCCACTGCCCTCTGGTGGTGACTCGCTGCCTGCACAATCATGCTTTAAAGGCATAAAAACCATATAGAAGGAAGCCCCATGTGCATATAGGTCAGTGTCTCTGGGACTGGGAAACATAGTTCTTGTAAAAGAGACAAAGTTTCTCACAAATAGAGTGGTAGATAGAAGTGAAATGTTCATAATAAAATCACTTCCAACATGTTTTATCTTGCATGAGACAAGAAGCAGCATCAAAATCATCAAAATAAAAAAAGAAGGAAGGAGGTCAGAAGACAAATGTTAATGGAGATGGAGCGCAGACAGAGAGTGGCTTTGGAAAACATGGAAAGGTGCAAGAGGGACAGAGGGGAGGGAGAGAGAAAATGGCAGAAAGTCAGAGAAGAGATGAAGAAAAAGTAGAGGAGGAAAGGAGGAGACAGGAAGTCCTGCAAAAAATAAAACACGAGCAGCTGAAGAAAGAGAGGCTGCAGTGGGAAAAGGTGATGCTGGTGGAGGAGGAGGAGGTCACAAGGCCCAGGTTTACTCTGAATAAAGAGGAGGAGAGGAGTTCTGCTGTCTGCCAACACTGGGAGTCAAAGCCGACCCAGACTGCCTGACCTCTGACCTGAAGTCAGCTGACAGGAAACAGAAAACTCTGTACAACTGGGCCAGAGAAGAAAAGATCCAGTCATACAGCTCCGTCTTTCTTTTTTCCCCCTGCAAAACCAGGACCCAAGCCTGTGTCATGGTTTTCTTGAATAAAACCAAAATCTTCATCAAGAAAACCATGAAAATGTCTAGATAGCAGCACTTAAATTAAACTCTAATGAGCTATTTTGTTGTTATCATTACATTTGTCCGAACAAATGTACCTTTAGTTGTACCAGGCATTAAAATGAACAATGAATTGAAGAAAACAAGGATGGTCTAGTATTTCTATTTTATGTAACTTCTTACTTCTACTCTACTACATTTTTAGGTAAATGTTGTACTTTTTACTCCTCTACATTTAGCTGACAGCTTTAGTTACTTTTAAGGTTGACTCACACACACAGGTCGCACACACGCATGTGCACACAAACACACACACACACACACACACACACACACACTCAACATGACCCGCCACCAGTTATATTGGTGGTAGATATTTTATTTACAGTGAGTATGGCAAATGAGAAGGAAGCGACACACACACCATCAGTTCACTGATCTATGCTGTTCTTGTTGTTTTAATGGCACTATAAGTTTGTTTAATGCAGTTTAAATGATATGTGGCTGTATAAGCAATTGTGTTTTAAAATTAAAATTGATGATAAATTACTGTTTCCCTTTGCAGTTCGACTCACCCATTTTACCTGAAATTGCTCATGCAAAAAAAGTTGGCACAGCTGATGTTTTAAGAACTGTAGGGCCTAAATAATTATATTTAATTTCATAATTTCAACACAAAATTATCAGAAACAGTCATCATTAATCATAAAAACACATGGAAAAGGCATATATGGTATTGTGTTATTGTCCCAAGCAATTTACCAAAAAGTTGCCCAATTTACCTGATATCACCATACTTTAAATTGACTTATTGTCCTACTGCTTTTACAACTGAGGGGGTTTAAATGTCCCATATTATGCTATTTTGAAAAAAGGAAGACTACAAGTTTTGTGGTTGTCAGTTTATTTAATGCCCAAAATATTACAGGTGTTTTTTTACAGTGTTAATTAACAAAGACATAGTGGTGCTAGTGAACCACCAGAGCATGAAAAATGAATACAATGCACTTAATGAAAGAGTTTGTTAGAGATCTTAATTAGAGTCTGTGTTAAATGAGTCAGTATTAAATGAGGTAGGTTTCTTCAAACAGAATATAGAAAAACTTTAACAAAGCTCTGGCACACTATTGCATTAAATAATGAATGTACAGACTCAAACTGACTCAATAAATAAAGTGAGAACAAGTTACTGACAGTTTGCTGAGTTGTATGTTGTTCTAATGTGGCAAAATATCAGTTTATAGTTTTGATTTGTGGTCTCAATTTTATTAATTATAGACTTAGACTTAGAGACTTAAACGGACTTTAGTGTCATTCAGTTATACATACAAGTACGCACATTGAACAAAATTCTGATGCAATTGGTTCACAATGATTGTACCCTGGAATGTAAGATAAATAAAGCATGAATATAAAACTATAAAACTATAAAAATAGAATATTTATATTACACAGAAGTGTGTGTGTGTGTGTGTGTGTGTGTGTGTGTGTGTGTGTATATATATATATATATATATATATATATATATTATAGTGGTTATAGTGGATATTATAGTGGTTAAAGTCTTTTTCAGTCCTTGCTTTTTTTTGCTGATTTTTTTTTGCTAATTTATAACAATAATGTAAGGCGTCTTTGGGTTTCTTATGAGGCGCTGTACAAGATTTTAGTTATTTATTTAGTTATTTTTATTTTTGTTGTTTAGTTGTTGTTATTATTATTATTATTATTATTATTACTAGAACTATTATTATTAATAGTATTATTATCATTAATATTATTATTATTATTTCTAGTACTATTATTATTATTATTATTATTACTAGTAGTACTATTATTATTATTATTATTATTATTAATAATAATAATAATAATAATAATAATAATAATAATAATAATAATATTACTAGTAGGGTACTAATTGTATTGTAAATAATACTATTATTATTATTAGTAGTAGTATTACTAGTACTATTATTATTATTATTATTATTATTATTACTAGTAGTAGTAGTAGTAGCAGTAGTAGTGTTAAAGGTAAATAGACAGTAATCGTAATCATTCTGTCAATATTATTTCATAAATATATCAAAAACCTGGCTAAAATTGTTAGTCAAATAAAGTGTTTTGAAATACGATTTGATATTAATGAGTTCTTTGGATTAAAAATAATTAATTTGAAAACTGATTTTCACATTTCGAAAAGGCGTTATTTCCTGCCACGTAACAGCGCATGCGCATCGCTCAGCTAGCGTTTGGCGACGTGTACCGGTGTGTGGAAGTGTTCAGGTGTCTCACCTCTGCTGGCCAACAAGCTGCCATTAAAACCTAAACAGCCTTAAAAGAGCGAAAGCATGGGAGGTGCGCAGAGTGTGGAGATACCGGGAGGAGGCTCCGAAGGCTACCACGTCCTCCGGGTGAGTTTTTCAGCCTGTACAGCTCACTGTTAGCTGTTAGCTTAGCATCGGGTCAGAGGCGGAGGATTCCCGGCGCTGTGTGTTGACGAGAGGCCGGGGATGAGAGCCGCGGCCTCCGTCTGGAAAACACCAACACAGCGTCAGAAACATGTTGTGGCGGTTAGGTTGTGTCAGAGGCACATGTCGTGTGACGTTGTGTTTTCTGTTTACCTCTACTTGTTAATTATTTGGTTAAATACGCTAACCAAAGCTAACCGGAGCTACGTAGCTGCCCTGAATGACAGCTGCCAAGCTGGTTTTGGTATTGCTTCCGTTATCGGACATGCCGCTGAGCACAGGGCTTCTTCTTGCTTGTTTTGCAAAATCTGGACTAAAACGGCTCTCGTATTAAAATAACTCCGGACAGGTGATGTCAGCCGTCCTATCCCCGGATTTCCAAACCATCAGTAACGACAACTTTATTTATACAGACCCTTTCATACAAACATGTAGCCCAGAGTACTTCACAGAGAAAACATTAACCCTTTGGAGTCTTGTGCTATTTTGTCAGTTTTTGAATACTTTTCATTCTGTCACTTAAAAAGTGTTACTGTGCTAGTGCATGTTTGTATCACTATTTTCAGCACCTCACCTATTTGATCTGATGAATATTTTTTCACTTTGACTTACTGGATCAACATTTTGAACCCAAGATACAGAAAAACAAAACAAAACATAAAACTGGAGTTTAAAATTTAGTTTTACTTTTTTACTTACTAAACATAATCATGTTCAGTAAGAATTTTAAATGTTGCAGATGTGAATATATATATATATATATATATATATATATATATATATATATATATATATATATATATATATATATATATAATGAGGATCTAGTTCTATATTTCATACTACATATATTTGACCTTATCATCTGCTTTACTTGTCCTATCATCATCATCAAACAAAAACTGGCAGAGTTTGAAGCCAGAACTTTAGAGGAAACTCGATGTCAGGGCTTGAAGTTTCCTCGTTATTATGCCATGACATAATGAAGAAGTAATGTGTCAGTGCTTTTGTGGACTCCAAAAGGTTAAAACAACACAAACAGTTTAAAAAAACAACACATTTGCAACAATCTACAGGTGCATCTCAATAAATTAGAATGTCGTAGAAACGTTTGTTTATGTCAGTAATTCAATTAAAAAAGTGGAAATAACTCATAATATATAGATCCCTTTCACTCAGAATGAAACATTTCATTGATTTTCTTCTAATTATAATGGTTATGGCTTACATTTAATAAAGACCTAAAATTCAGTGTCTCAAAAAATTTAATATTACAGAAGACCAATTTTATGTATGATGATGTATGTTAAGTATGATTAATATGGAAATGTTGGCCTCTGAAAAGTATGTCCATCTTTATGACTCAATACTTGGTTTGGGCTGTTTGACTTGAACTGCTGGAAATGGACTTTTCCATCATATTCTAATGTATTGAGATGCACCTGATCATTCATAATCCGAACCAAACCACAACCTTACATGTTTGTTTCCCAAAAGTTGGTTACTGGGAAGCCACTTGTGTATTTGTCCTCTTAGGTCCAACCCGTTTAAGTTGTATGTGTGAAGTTCAGTATAGCAGCAACTCAGCTTTCCTCTCATGTTTGTTCAGGTTCAGGAGAACTCTCCTGGACACCGTGCCGGACTGGAGCCTTTCTTTGACTTCATTGTCTCCATCAACAACACCAGACTGGTAAGGAAAGCCTGCAGCCGTATCTAGCAGGATCAAATGCAAGTCATAAGGGGACTGCATGTTTCATGGTTGCCCCTCCACTCTTCTTCCTCTCCTTTTCCACAGAACAAAGACAACGACACCTTGAAAGACTTGCTGAAAGCCAGTGTGGAAAAACCAGTTAAGATGCTGGTTTACTCCTCAAAGACCCTGGAGCTGCGGGAGTCTACGGTCACCCCCAGCAACCTGTGGGGCGGCCAGGGCTTGCTCGGCGTCTCTATTCGTTTCTGCAGCTTTGAGGGAGCCAATGAGAATGTTTGGCATGTGCTGGTAAGTCACCCCGATTTTTCCTCTCTGTTGTATTGTTTTAAGTGGTACAATGGTTTGTTTACTTATTCTCCCCCAGTCTCTTTAACAGAAAAAAACAAACAAAAATATTTTTTTGTGCAGTATAACATAACTTTAATGTCATAAATCAGCCTGCAATTTAGTTGAAGTTTTGCTGAACTTTTGTAACATGACAAGCTGAGTCATTCTTGGCTTTCCAGTTGCGAAAGAAGTGCAGAATTTAATATTTTCCGCATTATCTGGATTTTTATTTTTGACCAAATGTGAAATGTGACGTATAGAAAAAAGTGGTTTTGATGCAAAAATATCACTTATTTAAAGTTGTACTTGGTTATTTTTGCCTGATGGTTGCATTCATCACACATGGTTCATTCAAGGACTGTAGGAAATGTATGAATTTCTTCTGGGGTTTTTTTGTCTATTTGGTTTTTTTAATAAAGAAAACCTGCCTTTCAAACCCATTTGTAAGCTGTGGGTTCAGAAGGCTAAGCTTGTATGAAAGGGATATTTTTATTTTTATATGGTTTGTTTACTTATTCTCGCCCTGTCTCTTTAACAGGAAGTGGAGCCGAATTCTCCAGCAGCTCTTGCAGGCTTGCGGCCGCACACTGACTACATCATTGGAGCAGACACTGTTATGAATGAGGTAGTTTATCAGCACTTTAGGTCCTTGCACCTGTCACTCCTGCACATTCTTCACCTGATAATGATAATGATATTGATTGTGAGTCTCCTAAGTTTATCCACCTCCTCCTCTCTGTGACTTTATCTGCAGTCAGAGGACCTTTTCTCTCTGATAGAGAGCCACGAGGGGAAAGGCCTGAAGCTCTATGTGTACAACACAGACACTGATAACTGCAGAGAAGTGATCATCACACCTAACAGTGCCTGGGGAGGAGAGGGCAGGTAACGCCGACTTTTTGTTTTGTTTTGAGTAATCATTAGTGACTGATGAATCCATCTAGTGGGCACTGGCATGGAAACTCTGGCAGCAATTGCTAGAAGCTGTTACCTTAATGTTTTCTCTGATGATCTAAAGCGGCTATAATCATTATTTTCATGACGATAAAATCAAATCACAGTGTGCAGACAATTATAGAATGTGTAAGGGGAGATTATCATCCAAATCTGCAGTTCCACTTGGTTTTACACAATCGAAGGCGGGGTTCAGTTTAATGCTTAGCTGTCAGACACGCAACATAACTGTTTTTGGCCCCAGCATTATGCTTTTTTCAGTGAAAAAGCTCTAATGATCCACTGTACACTTAAAGAGAAGGATATTATCTCAGGAGTTGGTTGAGTCCAAGAACGGAGCTAAAAGAAATTAATGCTTTTGTTTCTCTACAACAGCTGGATGTGTAATAAAAATATATATTGCTTACAAGTTTGCCACATCAACTAAAATATTGTCTGTGAAGTCTATGACCTGTAGTAGAGCTACAGGGCAGTTTTTTACAAGTTAATGGTGTTGTACTGTCAATATTGGGTTCACAACTTGTTTCTGCTGCCCCCAAGTGGTCATAAAGGTCATTGCAGTTTTAAGTGTTTTGGTAAGTCTACCTATGATAAACTGTGCAGCTGTGTCAATTTAGTCTATGCTCTTTACGGCCCTTTTATCACTATCCTTTATGAATGTTGTTGTTTTTCTGCATTTGGCGCAGAAATATGGCATCTCCATTTTAATCCCACACAACACAGCCAGGGGAAAAATGCCATCAATATGTACACCACCAGATCTACTTGAATCACTTAAAAACTTCACATGTATGGCCAGTTAATCCATGGTTTGAAATCAGGCTAATCCCAAATGTTTGGATGAAAATCTTTAGGTCTGTCAGTTGGATTCTAACCTTTTTCCTGTCCTTTTTGCAGTCTTGGATGTGGGATTGGCTACGGGTACCTCCACAGGATTCCCACCAGGCCTTTTGAGGAGGGGAAGAAGATCAGCTTCCCTGGAAACTCTCCCAGTGAGCCCATCAGTCCGCTGAAGGATGGATTCACTGAGGTCAACACACACACACACACACACACACACACACACACACACATTTTGAGGTTAAAGGGCACTCGCTGTATATATTCAGGTTGAACCTGATACAACTGCTTTACTTCAGTCCTCAGTTCAGATTGGAAACATGCCGAACAAAAAAGCTCTGAAATATGTATGAAGAAATAACCATTTGTGTCAGTAGCTACATTGTGTTTTGTCCTGTAATGTTCCACACTGCTCTCCCTCATCTTTCACTGTGTATCCTTAAGGGCACATCAGCCCTAACTTTATTCTTTATCAGTATTCAGTGTGTGTGACATTGTTAAGATGGTAAAGTTTTGTGGCCTCAGAGTGTTCACACTCCATAAATGCAAGTTGCCTCATTATGTATGCAGCGAGGCAGGCAGAGGGACAGAGAGCAATGCTTCTCATTACAGCTAATTGCACGTTTGGATGAATGTGACCTTATCTGTTTGACAGCTGCATCTTTCTCTACCAACTTGCTGTTTTCTCTTTAACTCCTTCAGGTCCAGCTCTCAGCAGTGACCCCTCCTCCTAATGCACCTGCTGTCCCTACCGGCCTCGAAGATTCACTGTCAGGCCTGTCAATCAGCACAGCTCCGCCCACCATGCCCAGAGAGCTGCAGACAGGTATCACTTTAACTCCTGTCACAATTAAATCACTGTGGCCTCGCTTTTCACTTTAATATGCAAGTCCTACACCTCCATGTAAACGACACAATCAGGGCTGAAATCAGGAACAACATTTGTGCAGTATAACATACAGGTGCATCTCAATACATTAGAATATGATGGAAAAGTCTATTTCCAGTAGTTCAATTCAAACAGCCCCAACCAAGTATTGAGTCATATAGATGGACAAACTTTTCAGAGGCCAACATTTCTATATTTAACATACTTTTTAAAATTGGTCTTTAGTAATATTCACATTTTTTTGAAACACTGAATTTTAGGTCATCATTAAATGTAAGCCATAACCATTATAATTAGAAGAAATTAAATACATTAAGAGATGAAATGTTTCATTCTGTGTGTAATGGATCTATATAATGTGTTATTTCTTTTAATTGAATTTCTGACATAAATAAACTTGTCTATGATATTCTAATTTTCTGAGATGCACCTGTACTTTTAATGTCATAAATCAGCCTGCAGTTTAGTTAAAGTTTTGCTTAATTTTTTGTCACATGACAAGCTGAGTCATTCTTGGCTTTCCAGTTGCGCTAAGAAGTGAATATAATATTTTCCGCATGATCTGGTTTGTGTAAATAGTTTATTTTTTGACCAAATTTGAAATTATGCATATAGAAAAAATGGTTTTGAGGCAAAAATAATATTATTTTAAGCTTAGATTTGGTTATTTTTTTTCCTGATGGTTGCATTCATCCCACATGATTCATTCAATGACTTTAGGAAATGTATAAATCCCACAATTTCTCCAGTTTTTTTTTGTTTGTTTTTTTATAAAGAAAACCTGCCTTTAAACCCATTTGTAACTTGTGTGTTCAGAAGATTAAGCTCATAATATGACAGGGATTTTTTTTATTTGAGAAAAGAAAAGAAAACATGCCACACATCATTCACAATCATTTACTTCATATATTTTAATCTAATGTGTTATTTGTGTCGTCCTCCAGGTTTGCCTACAGTCCCTCTGCTCCCCTCCTCCACCAGCCCCGCCCTCAGCCCACTCACTCCACTGAATCCTGCCACCACCGGCTTCAACCCGGCCTCCACGCTACCAGGTGGGTGGTTTCTCACATGCACTAATTCAAAACACACGACACCAGTCTGCTGAGCGAGTGAGCTTTTGGGAAAGCCTGTGAGCCATTACAGCTCCATCTCTACAGATTTATGTGTGTGTACACACCCTTCTGCCTGAACTGCATTAGCCAATATCAGGACTTAGTCTGTGTACACAGCACACACAGTTTGGTTTCTTAAGGAAAAGCAGAAACTATCAGTAAACAGTTCAAATCAAGCAGCTTGAACTCCCTAAGACTAGCCAGTGTGTGAGTTCCTGTTAAACTATTAACCTTTCTCTGGTTATGTTGCCATAAACTGTCAGCTGTCTGATTTCCCACCTCTTCTTCACCCTTCGTGTCATGCTGGTTCATAAAAAAGGCAATCCAAGTCACTCCTTAAGAGAGATTAAGTACAAAGTTCTCTTTTTGCCTATTTCCTTTTCCAAACTGGCTTCATTGCAGTGAAGAAGCACAAGTGTATTCTAAGTGCTTGAGGTGGGGTCGGAAATTGATACAGCATGGTATCGCCATATTTTGCGTGGCAATATTGTATCGATTCATGGCCGCCATTTTTGGGTCAATTTCAGGAATTTACTGGAGATAATGGTATACTGGTATGAAACTAGAAGATCAAAGGAACCTATAGGCACCATGTGTGTCAGGATATAATGTCGGGAAGTTGTCAAAAAAACGCTGCAAAGTTAGTTTATTTTATGTTTCGTTAAAAAACACAATACTCACCATATCGCAAAATGCTTAAATTCACAATTATGTTGTGTCGTGACTCAAGTATCAGGATAGAATTTGGGATTCACCTCTACTAAGTGCACTTTTACAAATGAATGAATAATAATAAAGCCCCCTCATGTTGTGTGTGTGTAGGTCTGATGCCCCTCCCAGGTGGATTACCTCCGCTCCCTAACTTACCCAACCTCAACCTGCCTCTCCCAGACCTCAGTGCCATGTCACTAGCAGGCGGCACCTTACCACCAGTAGGATCTACAGGTAAATAAAGCACTGCAAACAAACAAACAAACAAAAAGGAATCATTGATTGTAAAAAGATTTTCAATGCCTGTATCAGAAGTTTCTGAAATTTGAATTTGACTTTATTGTGTAGCTGTATCAGTCGCTGATGAACAAACTCGGTAATATGTTACATCAACCTCAGTATACAGTTCATACCTAATACAGGTACATCTAAAAAATTGGAATATTGTGAAAAAGTTCAATATTTTTTGTCAATTTTTTCAGAAAGTGAAACTCTTATATTATATAGATTCGTTATACATAAAGTGAAATATTTTAAGCCTGTATTTCTTGTAATTTTGATGATTCTGGCTTGAATGATAATGAAAACACAACTCAGAAAATTAGAATATTACATAAGATCAATTTTAAAAAAAAGGATGTTTTAAACACAAATGTCATGCTTAGGTTACAATAACAATATATAATATAAATATGACAATTAAAAAATAAATAAATTAAAAAAAATATATATATATTTAAAATAAAAATTAAAAAATAAATACATCAATATAAAATTTAAAAAAGAATACATATAAATATGACAATAAAAAACTAAAAATTAAATTAAAAAATAAATTAAAACATTTTTTTAAATTAAAATATAAATACATAAATATAAAAGTAAAAAAGTATGTGTAGTGTGGTTTTATGATGTAACATGTTCATTCCAAATCTAAATACTGGCATTAACACCTCTCTTGTTCTTCTTCCTTCTGTCTCCATCAGTCCCCCCTCTGGCCTCTCTCCCGCCCCTCAACATCCCAGGTCTGGCCCCCTTACCACCTCTCCCCACCATGCTGCCCTCCCAGCTGCCCCCTCTGCTCCCTCAGGGAGTAATCCCCATCCTCCCCGCCTCCACCGCCGCTCCGACAGCCTCGGTCACGGTCACAGCGGCGCCTGCGACCAAGCCCGCCGCTGCTGCCGAGCCCACAGTCCCCACAGAAGCGGCCTCCACGAACGCCACGGAATCACCGGCCCAGACGGAAACAACACTAACGTCGTAACCAGGGAAACGAAGATCCCGCTTGCCATCAAACCAAAACGCACACCCGGTTTCTCTCTTTCTTCCCAGTCTGTCTTTCTCTGTGTTTTTCTATTTATTTGGCCAAGAGGGACAGACAGCTGCACCAGTTCAGACACAGAGGTCGGCGTGCTCCAGGTATGGGTGAGGAAGCTTGTGTGCAGCGATAAAGGATGAATGGAGGACGGCTGTAGACCGGTCTTACCAACATGTCTTTATTACCAGATTGTCTCGGAGCTCGTCCAACCCCCTGTAGGAGGAGGATGAGGTCTACTCTTCGGTTTGTGGTTTGCTTCGCACTTCTGCAGTTACAACAAGGCAAAGAACTCTTAGGAATCCCCCCTTTTCTGATCTGGCAAGCCTCTCTGTTTCACACTCATGTATTTCTTATTTTATATGGACAGTATATGTTAATGGGGCTGGACAATAAATCAAACGTACTGAATTAATATCATCATAAATAACCAACATCATCTAACTGTAAGTAGAGCTCACAGTCCAGTCCTGATATCAGAAGTGGGCCAAAACAAACATCAAATCCTGCTGTATTAAGACATAGGTAAACATTAAAGGTAAATATGAATGCATCATGTTACAGATTTTTTTTGTGTTATTGTCCAGCCCTAACATGTAGCCTTTTATTATTAGTTAATAGAATCCCTGACCAATAGAGTAATTTGATTGACATGTATTAATTTTTGTTGAAATTGCTGTACGTCTCCACCCAATGAATGAATCTGCATTATTTTGCACCACCTTTTGTGTTTTGAAATTATTAGTCTGTCCCTTTTTTGTATGTCTCCGTGTATATCCAGAACTCTCCAGTGTCCGTCTCTACCACACAGGGGCGGGAGCAGCCTGCAGGCCATGTCAGAAGGGACAGAGGTTTACAGTTACACAAGCTACTGAGTAGAGTGTGTGTGTGTGTGTGTGTGTGTGAGTGAGTGAGTGAGTGTGTGTGTGTGTGTGTGTGTGTGTGTGTGTGTGTGTGTGTGTGTGTGCTGTTGGGTGATCACTTGGTAGGGTGAAACGTGGGTGCAGGGGTATTAGTTACATAGTAGGTCTCCTCCTGGCATGGCTGAAGCAGAATTGGTGGGCAGAGTTGCAGTGATGCAGTAATACCACAAGGTGTCACTGTAACAACTTGAAGAAACATCTACACTGTGCACAGTGCGAGCAATAAAGCCAAATTAATTTTACATGATGCCTCTGTGTGTCTTTACACCTATTTTTTCCCATACTTTTTATAGTCAAATCAAGAAGATGGGAGGGGTGGAAAACAAAAAAAAATGCTATAAATGTCCCAATTATAGTCTGTTGATACATGTGGTAGTATTGTTTGTCCAAAAATATCGATAAAACAACAAAAAAAGTCGAAAAATGACCCCCTCAAAAAAAAGTCATACTATAGCATGTCGATTTTTGTCAAAAATGGTCAAATTTTAAAATGCCTAAAAATGCTAGAAATGGCCCAATTATACTCATGTTCATGTTGTAATCAAATTATTATTTAGACATAGGTAAAGATTAAAGGTAAATATGAATGAATCATGTTACAGATTTTTTGTGTTATTGTCCAGCCCTAACATGTAGCCTTTTATTATTAGTTAATAGAACCCCTGACCAATAGAGTAATTTGATTGACATGTATTAATTTTTGACAATAAGGACAAGACAATAACATTAACGGAGAAGAGTGAGAGCACACTAAGGCTTATCAATGGAAAACTAAAAGAATTCTCTGATCACCTGTTGGTGAAAACTTGCCTATTGTCTGGATCCTCAGACTCCAGAGGCTAATGAGAACTTAATACTCAGTGCCTAAAAAATACTGCCTTATTAAACCTCAGGGCAGGTTGAGCGCATTTTAATTGGGCCATTTCTAGCATTTTTAGGAATTTTAAGATTTTACCATTTTTGACAAATGGACATGCTATAGTATGACTTTTTTTTTGAGGGGTCATTTTTTAACATCCCATAATATGGTGTTTTTGTGCTATTTTTGGACAAACGATACTACCACATGTATCAACAGAGTATCATTGGGCCATTTATAGCATTTTAAAAAAATCAACCATTTTTTACAATAATTAATATGCTATAGTATGACTTTTTTGAGGAGATGTATTATTTTATGTTAACAGAGTATTTAAACCTAACATGATGGCTGTTTCCAGTTTTTACGAGATAATAACGAGCTAAGGAAACCGATCAGGTGAGCCATGAAATATGATTGGGAACTCATGTTTTCCGACAGCACATGAATGCAGCACAAATGCCCTGTGTGTGTGTGTGTGTGTGTGTGTATCCGCCCTGTGATTCAGATCTGCTCCAAAATGTTTTGGGTTCTTCTTTGGTCCATGCTACACCCTTCCACCATATCCCATGAAAATCATGGCCAGTAGTTTTTCTAAAGTCCTGCAGATAAACAGACAAACCGGACTGAAAACAATCTACTTTAAGGTGGCAACACATTAAAAAAATGTTTACGCATTGCAATTTCAGGTGTATATTGTTTAAAAGGTGCAAAACATACAAAATCATGGAGTGCCTGTGAAAACTTGAAAATGCATTTGTGATTATAGATGATCAAGTTTAAGATTATATTGAAGGAAATAATAGCCCTAATAACATCTAACCATGGGATTTAATCACTACTGATTCTATAATATAGATATTTAAATACAAAGATACAATCTATCTAAACCAGCCTTTGGGGATCTAAGATTGTAATTGATACTGTATGAGGTCTAAAAAAAATAGATTTATTAAATTATTTTGCATGCAAATTTTTGTGGCAGATAGTTTAGAGTAGGGAGTGTAAATAAAAATGCAGATAACACTTTTTTTTACTCAATGTTATGCATGTGTTGTTCTTAATGCCTGGAAATAGATTAAGAAAATTTCACTTTGCTTCCAGTAACTTAATATACTGAATCATTACCCTGTATCAACATATGAATAGTATCACCAGATTCTTGCCAATATACAACAACGGTAGCCTTGATGTTCCAAGTTTTAATATTTCATTGTAAATTTAAAGTATCATTTTCAGCAAATCCAGCTCTACGATACCTCTAAATATACCCCTAGTGCCTGTGAAACTGATATCAGTGTGGATGAACATGCTGACATCACCAGCTTCCTGTGCTCCATCTTATATGAAACACTTGTAGTGACGTTGCATAACCCTCCTCAGGAAATATGGGTCACACTGCAGGAATGAAGACTTGTAAGGCAATCTTTATTGCATATGAATGACACGGCCCGGCGCTGCACCCCCGCTGCTAATGTGATCCGACACGTTGCTCACTAATGTGTGAACATACATCTGTCTACACACGGCTGCCATTAATCATGAGGCGCTAGCACCCATTTTCTACTGTTGTTTCGTCAAGTAGAAGAGAGCTTTTGTTTCATGCCTTACTGCGCCAAAGTGGAATAAATGATAATGTATCAGAGTGGACATGACTTTACCTGTTTCCTCACTTGCTTTCATTTAGGAGCAGTGAGCCATGAGCTGCTACTTCCTGCAGTTTTAATCTGCCTGTCATGTTGCTGAGCCTACATCTCGGTTTTCTTTTTGTTCTCTCGCATACGCTACAGGCCAAAGATTTGGAAGCAAGATCAAATTTGTTATTATTATAGAAAGAGTCACTTATTAGAACACATTTTACTATATCAGGTATTTGGGTTTTTATTGCTTAGACTTTGTGTATCCTTCTTTCCTTAATGTATAAATCTTTACTTGTTTCTTTACTCAGCTGTTTCAATTTTAGCCATTTCTGTGGTAGTTTGTCAGAGATATGAACACAGTTGAGATTTATTGGGATTTTTGTATTGTATATTTTAACTCTCAAAAGCCAAAGAGCTAAAATGAATAATGTAAACTGTTTTGTTTTTTACTTTGGCAGTGAAGTTGTGAATCTTCTCAACCCTTAAACTAAGCCCTTCTTTTCTTTTGTTAACATTTATTCAGCAATGGTCTGGTAACATCAATGTATACCTATAGGTCAATTGAGGAAAATGGTTCAATTCAATAAAGGTAAAGTATGATCATGCAGTAAACGCATTCAAAAAGAACCCATACTAGTTTTTAAGAAAGTTGCTTCCAAACTTTTGGCCTGTAGTGTACAAAAAAAATCTATGAAGACTTGCAGCACCCACTTGTGTTTTATGTGACTTGTTGCCACAGGCGTGCTCTGAGCAGGTTAATGTCACAACAACGTACAGGTAAGTGTTTTATTTACAGGACGACAACATTTGGATATATCCACTTGATTTCTAGCTGCAGTAAATCATGCTGCAACACAGCCGACCTGGAGCGAGCCCACTTCTACTGGCATGTGACCATTCCCTCACTACACAGCACACTGGGACTTTGCTCCATAATAATGTCTCTGTTGGACTTGTACATGAAAGTAAACAAAACAAAAATGTGGACATTGATGTTGGTGGCAGAAGAAAACATGTCGCACCCCCACCCACCTCCTGAACAGCACAGCGGGTGTCCGTTTGAGAGAGAAGAGGCTCTGGAGAGTGTCCCTCTTCACACAGTTCAAGTATGCACATATGCGAGGCGAAAAACCATTCACACGTTACAAACTAAAAGCAACATTTATAGCAGCAAACTGAGAACAGCTTTTAGGAGGGGAAACACAAAGAAACGGAGCAAAGGGAGACACTGGGAAGCAAGGAGAAGCCTCATTATTATGGATTCAGCTAGTGAGTAATGTCTCCTGCACATGAAATGTCCACTGAACTCTGTGTCGCGGGTCTTAGCAATAGAGGATCAGCTGATCCAGTCCATCAGGTCAGTCCGGCTCTCTTCAGGCAGGTTGACGAGGACATTGATGACAACATGGTACTGTAATACTCTGAAACATTTCGACTCTTATCCGAACAAAAATGGATTAAGACAGATTCACAGATCTTGACTTCCTGTTAGACTCAGCAGGAGATCTGAATTGCTTTGCAACAAAAACACAAAGTGAACTGAGGACTCGGCTACCGATAAGCCCACACTGTTGTACTTCATGCCAAATGCGTTAGACCAGATCACAAAGACCTGGACCGGAAGTGCAAATCGAGCCCAGAAATTTAATCTGGAACTTTTTCTTTTTTTTTTTTTTTAAGTAGAGTTCCATCAAGGTTACATCAGTTTTAAGTGCAACCCCTGTCATGTGCAGAGGGACTGAATTCATCAAAAAAAAAATCATTTTGTGCCTCATAACAATGGATTGCAGTTTAATTAATTAAGCAGCCAGATACTCATCTTCTCTGCTTCATGACCCCAGCGGGTCATCACCTCCCTCAAATCAGCAACATGAGAACATCTACAACAGCAGCTTTATGTTGAAGAAATTCTAAGCCATCTTTTTAGGTGTGTTATGGTGCAGAGCTAAAAGAGGTGGGCTGGGACAGGGCATCTAGGAGCTCCTATCGCTATTGAAATGTCTCCTACAGGGTTATTTAATAAAGTCTATAAAGAAATCCACTCGATTCATCATTTTCTTTTCTGGCTCCAAACAATCCTGAGCCTCTCTTTCCCCTTACATTTTCCAGTTATGTTCTCTCCCCATATCTCACACCGTTGAGTTCAAGGGCACAACTCTGTACACAAAGTCTTTCATCTCTTCACTCTTTTTCCAACTATTGCATTTAACTCTTCCTCTGTTGCTCATTCATCCATTTTGGAACAGCTCAGGTAGAAAAAAAGAAAAAAAAGATCCACATCTGTTATCCTCAGGCTCCAACAATCCTGCCTTGGGATTGGCCAGAGGGTCCAGTCAGTCATGTGAGAGAGCCAGTCAGTAGGTCGGGAGAGATGAGGCGGAGGGCTGCAGGGAGCCGGAGGAGTTTGAACGTCTCATGTGAGGGAGGAGGTAGGAGTCCGAGCACAGTTGGTGAACATCGAACCGGTCCTCCTTGCGGTACGCCAGACAGCGCCGGATGAACGCCTGCAGAGGAGAACATGTTAGACAATGAGCTGCATGTGTGTGACTCTACAGCTACTAGAAGTGGGGGGAAAAATCAATACAGCATAGTATTTCATCAGTATTTTCGCCATTTTTTGGAGGCCGTAGCGGGCTCACTTTTAGGAATATACTGGAGTTACTGGTATCATATGAAACTACAAGATCTAAGGAATCTATAGGCATCGTGTGTCAGGATATCTTGTCGGGAAGTTGTCGAAATAAAGCTGCAAAGTTAGACTTTTTTAATGTGTCATTCAAAAAATTTCAAAGCAGTGAAGCTTAAAGTTTTTGAAAGTTTGATAAAATGCTGCAGTTGTTGTCGTCCATACATGTTTGATATCAGTTCAGTTCAGTTTGACTGAATACTTTGTTGGTCAGTCTGTGGGTTTGACTCTCATTGTGGAGAAATAAAAAGACTGAAGTGAATTTTCTCTTATTTGACAAAACAATTCTTGATTTAATTTAATTTTGTGGACACAAAATGCAGTTAAACAGTTAAATCACAATATATTGTATTACAATACTCACAATATCGCAAGATGCTTAAAATCACAATAATATCGTATCGTGACTCAAATATCGGGATTAAATCGAGGCCTCTGCTGATTCATATTTCTAACAGCTACACATTATAGCTACACGTGAGATGATTCAGATGATCCCACATGTGTCAACATGTCACTGGATAGACAAATTGTTTAAGAGACGTGGTGGACATTAAGACTTAAATTACAGTTAAGTTGCAACACTACAATGTCTCAACTCAGTAAAGCTTAAGCCTATTAGGGTTCAGCAAGAGGATAAAATATATACAGTCATGGAAAAAAATTACTAGAACACCCTTGCTTTCTTCAATTTCTTGTTTATTTTAATGCCTGGTACAACTAAAGGTACATTTGTTTGAACAAATATAATTATAGCAACAAAAATAGCTCATAAGAGTTTAATTTAAAGGCCAATATCTAGCCATTTTCCATGGTTTTCTTGATAATCATTTTGGTTATTGTCAAGAAAACCATGGAAAATTGCATCATGACTATTTTTTCAAATTTCTGATTTCTGACATCTCAAAATATGGTGTTTTTCTGTTATTTCTGGAAAAGCCACCCTACTACATGTATCAACAGACTATAATAAGACCATTTTGAGAGTTTTGGAGCATTTAAAATTGAATGTTTTTTTCACAAAGTTGTTTTGTTTTTGTTGTTTTTATTTTTGGACAAACAACAGAATGGCCATATTTTGACATTTTTCAACATAATATAGATTGACTTTTTTTTGGCATACAAAAATAGCGTTTGTTTTTTATATATTTTTTGGAAATTTATGCTGTTACTATGAGCAACACCTCAGATAGCTGTGTGATAGCAGACTGACTAGAAGACAGAAGGTTGTTGGTTCAAACCTCAATGACGGAAAGTGAATTTTTAAAGTCTAACACCACAATAAAGAAGTCAAATACGACCATGTTTCAGAGGAGATAGCTCAGGAAGACGTACTAGAAGACAAAAGGTATAGAACTACGATTTTGGATTGATACGAAAAAGTGCCTTGATATTTAACTCCCTGAACCCCCTGAAGGTTTTATGCATACTGTCCAGCCCTAAGCACTTATATGACAATATCTGGTTTCCAGGTAACCAGAAGATGCTATTTATGTGATCATTTGTAATCTAAAAAGGTAATTTTTACTGGATTAAAACTGGAGTATTGCATTTATTATAGACAGCCATCATGCAGCCTGAGAAAACTAGTCATGACAGCCATAACATGAGTGGAAAACACTGGAGGTGTCAAGCATTTCTTAATAGTACAACTAGTACACTGGCCCTAAACACACATCTAGTGCATGTTTACACATAAATGTGTGTGTGTGTGTGTGTGTGTATGTGTGTGTGTGTTACCTTGGCCTCTGTGCTGGCCTGTGGTTTAGCAGGGAACTGGACCTCTGTGGCTTTGAGAATGGTGTTTTCCTGGAGAATATCCTGCTGTGACTGGTTGTGACCAAACGGCTGGGAACACAAAACACATAAAATCACCCATCTGTTGTCTTTAAACATTGCTTCAACCATCGTGACTGAAACCTGAAAAATGTCAGGTACAAAATCTTTTTTTCCCCTCCACAATATAAAGCAGTGTCTCCAGAATTGACCTGAGTGTCTGAACATAGTCATTGCAGCAGCAGGTGTGGTTTAGTGTTGTACCTTGCGTCCGTAGAGGCACTGGAAGAAGATCACTCCCACAGACCAGACGTCCACTTTGTTGGAGATTTTAGGTGGTTCCTTCCCCACAACAAAGCACTCAGGAGGAAGATACCTGAAGCACACACACACACACACACACAGAATGCAATCAGTGTCATACATTGTGATAAAGAGATCATATAGATTGATAGATGCAAATTGTACATTTAGACTTTCCCATGATTAGTTCACACCATACAAGTGGTAGAAATTAGGGTTGTGACAATACTAAAATGTTCAACTCGATACAGATACTCTGGAAAATATTCAATACTCGATACCATTTTCGATACCACCAGGATAAAATCAAAGACCCCAAAATCTAACAGAAATATTTTTATTAACAAGAAAAATGCAACATGTAAAATGAACAGAACCACTGGTTAAATATTCATAATAAAAAACAGTTGTGCAAAAAGAATTGCAACTATGAAATCAAGCTTCAGGTCTGAGGTAGTGCAAAAAAGAAATAAATGCAATAAACAATAACAATTAGAACAGGCTGTATGCTGTGCACAATATTAGGCAAGCTTGATAAAAAAAAACAATAACTTAACTGCTTAAGTTGTTGAAACCCCAGGGGGGGTATCGATACTTTTGAAGATGAGTATTGTATCCGGATACAACCTTTTAGTAACGATACTTTTTTGAGTATCGATACTTTTGACAACCCTAGTAGAAATTTAGGGGAATTCAATCCACAGCCAATAATAAAGATCAATAAGAACAATATCGGACATGCTACAGAAATAGGTATACTGTTTTGTCTGTGTGTGTGTGTGTGTGTGTGTGTGTGTGTGTGTGTGTGTGTGTGTGTGTGTGTGTGTGTGTGTTACCAGTAGGTGCCTGCTCCCTGTGATGTGAGGTCCATCCCGTCCACGCCGTAGTTATCATCATCCATAATCTTAGACAGGCCGAAGTCTGTGATCTTGATTTCTCCACACGCAGTACCGTCCACCAATAAGATGTTACCTGTGCACCACACAACACAGTGAGGGTCAGTGGGACAGTGTGTGTAAGAGACACAAGATCAAATACAGGGAAGGATTGTTTCAAACTGCAGCAGTATCACTAACTGCTCTGCACTGTAAACAAACAGTATTAATGTCTTCATCAGACTCCAGTTATCTACATCAACCCTTGTGCGTCATTGGGGATATTTAGCCTCATTTTGCTTGTATTAATGCATGCGTTATAAATTTTGGCAACAATGTTGAAGTTTTTTCCACCCACAAACTTAATTTGGTTTCTCATCTTTGACATATCCTAGACTGTGAAAAACAATTAATATCCTCCCGGCCTTTGGTATGAAGAGAATAATTGGATTTTCAATTCCACATACAGTCATGGAAAAATGATTAGCCCATTGTTATCTTCAATTTCTTGTTCATTTGAATGCCTGGCACAACTAAAGGTACATTTGTTTGGACAAATATAATGATAATAACAAAAATAGCTCATTTAATTTAAGAGCTGATATTTAGCCATTTTCTATGGTTGTCTTGATAAAAACCAAAATCGTTATCAAGAAAACCATGGAAAATGTCAAGATATCAGCTCTGAATTTAAACTCTTATGAGCTATTTCTGTTGTTATCATTATATTCGTCCAAACAAATGTACCTTTAGTTGTACCAGGCATTAAAATGAACAAGAAATTAGAGAAAACAAGGGTGGTCTAATATTTTTTCCATGACTGTATGTTTGATCCAAGAAGCTTTTTGAACACGTGACCCACCAGGTTTGAGGTCGTAGTGGATGATGGGGGGTTTGATTTCGTTGAGGTAGCGCAGGGCGCTGACAATCTGCATGACGATGGAGCGGGCCTCCTTTTCTGACATTAGCTTGTTCTGCTTCAGGTAGAAGTCCAGGTCGTTGCCTTCGCAGAACTCCAGAACTGTGCAGAACCTGGAGAGTGGAGGACGGACACACAAACACACAGGAGACAAAGAACAAACTCAAAAACTGAATGTAAACAAATCACTGCCTGCAACTTGTGCTTACTTTAAGAACAAAAACACCGTCATCAATGTTTCATTACTCAAGTAGAAAGATCAACTGCTCGTCCAGTTTCTCTAAAGGGCTGGAAATACTGCAGACTAAGAGGAGAAACTGCACTTCCCCTCCCCCACATGCAGGTCGGAGGTCACACTCGGAAGGTCGGAAGGGCTTTCTGCTGCTGAATGGGCCTGGCTTAAGTTTCCAGTCCTGCATGTGAGCTGCTCAGTTCTCCAGAGAAAGCTTTGCTGGCATTGTACAATATGAGCTAGGTCTACGCTCAACCTTTGAACTCAGAGATACTTTCATGTGTTTATCAGGACAAGTATACAGTATCTCACCATTGACGACCAGTTCCTTTAAACGCTCTTTTGGGTGACTAAAGTTCACATGCTTAGTTAACAATTAAACCCTCAAAAATAGCTACCATTGTCTGGACATGCTGATGGTGAATCATGCATTTTTCTGTGAACTGCTTTTACTATTTACTCTTTTGCAATCCGATAACACCCCTGTAATGTTTGCTCTTACATGTAGCGCCCACTGACGTAGAGCCTTGAGGCGCAATACAAACAACTCGTGCATTACTTGAATATTTACTTGGTGGAGCCTTTCTGATGGTTCTGGTTTAAAATCTTACTGATGTGCACTGTGTTATTTTAGAAGCTGCTGTAAAAATGCCAGTGTTGGGTGATAAACAACCTCAGGATGCGTCAAGCCAGCAGGGCGGCAGCTGGCAGAGGGTCAGAGGTGACTCACGTGTCAGTATCCAGGGAGAAATAGTCATATAGTTTGACTATTCTGGGATGGTCCAGCTGCTTGTGTATCCGGTACTCCCTGCATGCATGCCTGGAAGGAAAGAAATGTCAACGTAGTGCGGCATTGCTGCAGAAACATTCTGTCTTTGTGTATCTTAAGTCGTGTTGTGTGTACATGAGACCTACTTGTGGTAGTTCTCCTTTTTCTCCTCTCTCCAGTTCTTGTTGAGCTGGTGGATTTTAACAGCTGCGTAGCGTTGCTCAAACAGGTCAAAAGCCTGTGTGTGACAAAAAAAAAAAAAACACCACACGCACACTTAAAGTCTCAGTCTCAAAGCATACTTTACAGAGAGAGGGAACAGAAGAAAACATAGTCCAAGCACACAGACATTACCTTATAGACTTCACTGAAGCCGCCCCTCCCCAGCAAGTGCAGCAGCAGGTACCTCTCGTTCAGGGTGGGATGGTCTTTGAACCTGTGTGGGAAGACACAAGATTGCTCATTCAATAGTGTTCTGCAAAGATGACTGTATTGCCCTTCCAAATTCTTACATCTTTTAACTACAAAAGACATCCTTCATTACCTAAACCTTTGAACCTCACAAGCCACCAGTGAGTTTAAAGGCATGTTAACACACTGGTGGGTAAAAAAGAAGAAGAATTTATCATGGCTAGAAAGTGTAAAAACAAGATTTATCATCTGACCTTTTTTAATCTAGTATTTATAAAATAAATCATTAAATTAAATAAATATAATTAAATATTTGACTTGCTGTTCATTTGTTATTTTAATGATGTATGGCATTACAAGTGTAATATTGCACAGACAACATTTCTCCCGACTTCTAGCCATCATTGTGCTGTTTCCATAGAATATTCCATGAACATTGCAGTGAAAAAAAACAAGTCCACAGTAAGACAAAAATGGTTTGAAAGTGCGCTGGGTTCAAAGGGTTAAATGTTTGTATTGACAGATTACATTCAATGTCTAGACAGTGGAGTTAAATAAAGGCAGATTTGTAGTCCCATTCTTTTGGCATGTTATGATACTGTGTGGTTAATGAACTTACGCCGAGCTGTCCTCGTTGTTTATCCTCTTCAGCTCTCTGATATGAAGGTTCCTCACCCGCTCCAACCGCTCCAGCTCTGCCTGGATCTCAGCCTCCTCCTGCATAAACACACCATATCAGATTATTTTCCTGTCCGTCTCTATGCAATCAAACCTATGCATATGCATATCCATATTCTATCAAGCAATGTGAGACTCAGCTGACACTTAAAACTGAATGCATTACCGTCTTAATGTTTCAATTTAAATCCTGGCAATTTCACTTGATAAAGATGCCTTATGGTCACAATATGTTGTTTTGGGTTTTTTTTGTTACTGACCTTCTTCAGATGTCCAAGGCGAAGCTTGAAGATCTCTTCCTGCTCGTGGTACTCAGCAAGGGTCAGTCTGCAAAAATATGGACACGTCAAAATCTCCAAACAGAACAAAATCATTTTCAAGCCTCCAGCTGAAGAGGGATTGTAAAGAGGAGTTTATCTAAAGGAGGCTTATGATGAATGGCTGCTAAGAGTTCTACAGTCAAAACAACACAAACATCCCTCTCATTCTTAACGATGCAGCATCCTTCTGTGTACTCACAGTTGGGGCAGGGAGGGCTTGAGGAAGGGGTCGGAGTCGTTGCCGTTGACCACCTTAGTTTTGCGCTGCTTGGGTTCAGAGGTGGAGGCCACCGAGAGGGAGGGAGATGCAGACGGGTTTGGAGGCTTCCTCTTGGCCAGCAGCTTCCTCTGCCGCTCTATGTCCTCCCTCTGCTGGTTGATGCCCTCCTGTTGCCTGCACACAGAAGAGGATACGGAGGTGTCGTGAGTGTGTCATTAGGGAAATGCTACAGCGGACAACAAACAGCCTTTCGTATGTTTTGCTCCTGGCTGTGAAGTGAAGCATGCACAGAAAATCCACTTAACAGCCACTGTACTAACTACTGTACTTCTGACCCTTCTACAAGGATTAGAATGCAACGCTGGATGCAAAATCTCTCAGAAATATGCTGATGTTTAGTATTAAATACAGGTGCATCTCAATAAATTAGAATATCACAGAAGTTTATTTATGTCAGTAATTCAATTTTTTTTTTAAAGTGGAAATAACACATTATATAGATTCATTACACACAGAATGAAACATTTCATCTCATAATTTATTTAATTTCTTCTACTTATAATGATTATGGCTTACATTTAATGAAGACCTAAATTTCAGTGTCTCAAAAAATGTGAATATTACAAAATATAAATTTTAAAAAGTATGTTTAATATGGAAATGTTGGCCTCTGAAAAGTATGTCCATCTATATGACTCAATGCTTGGTTGGGGCTATTTGACTTGAACTACTGGAAACGGACTTTTACATGATATTCTAATGTATTCAGATGCACTTGTATGTTAACAGTGCATGCGTTTGCTGTCTCTTACTTGATCAGGTTCTGGAATGCGTATCCGTCAGTCCACTGCTCCGTGTAGGACGCTCCGTGTCTGACAGTGGTAAAGTGACCGAGACGGAGACGGTCCTGCATGCTCTTCTCACGACACGATTGTTTCTCCTGGGTGCTCTGTTCACATAAAATAATTACAAATAATGAGGAGTGTTCTTGAAGGCACCTCGAGGGCAACAGAAGAGAGGAGAGACAAACAAAATGCATCAAAAGTGTCAAACCCTGACCTATAATGCCCATTACTAAATGAGTGGTGGGTACATTTATCCATAAAGTTCAATACATATTAAAACCAAAATCAGCAATATTTCAATATCAATGACTGAATGACTGTATTGTGAAAACTTTGCTTGTACACTTTATTCCATCACCACTGTGCAGCTTGATGCAACACCAGCCCAAAAAGTGGAAACCTGAGGAAACCAGGTGGCTGCTGGAGATTCAAAGATTTACCAACCCACAGACAGAATTTTCCTCTCAGTAGTTGGACCAAAGCAGAGCTAAAACACCAGAGAATACTGGATTTATTATCACAAAATGTGTTTCTCTCTTTCTGTTGCATGTGGAGTAGGAGTGGGAGAGATGTATCGACTGAAAGTCTAAACTGCCGATTCCAATTTGTCTTTCTTTCTAGGAACTATAATGGACAGCATACACGTACAATTTCCTCCTTCTGATTAAGATCCATTGACTTTTATTATTTAGCACTGACTTTTTATTGTTCGTCTATTTTATTTATTACCTGTTAGTTGTGTTGCTTGTCTGCACCATATTGTTACTAGCTGCTGCTGTATACCTGAATTTCTAATATCTATCTATCTATCTATCTATCTATCTATCTATCTATCTATCTGTTAATGAGTTGTATCATTTCCCACTTCATCTAACAGAAAACATAATTCTTTACTGTGTCTGTTGGCCTATCTACTATTTACCACAATGCATTTATTTATGCATTTCCTTATACAAAACCATTTATGAATCAGTATCTATTTATAAGAATGTAAAGATGTGAGTATTATATTATATAAACTCCCACTCTTGCAGCGAGCGGCATCCTTTGCACTGTGCTAGAGGAGAAGGAGAGACCATGTGCTGTTGTTCACTGTGATAACTCTGACCAATATGTATGGGAACTATTACAATGTAATACACATATTGCCAGTCGTTTTTTTAAAATAAAGTGTTAAGGGTGTCTGAAAACTTGGTAAATCTAGTGAGAAAGTCTCCAAGTTGCCAACACTGTGAGGCTGCGATAATAGTCGACTACTGGCTGTGTCTATCTGTTACTGTACGTTTCTTCCACTTGAGGTGTAAAGGTGTCAGTTTGTTTGTCTGTCTTTCTGCCTACAAAGGATCGGAAACACTTAATTCTAGCCGTTATTCTTTTATCAAATATAAAGGTGTGCATGCGTGCAGAGACAGATACCTTCTCTATGAGCAGTTTCTTGCTCATGGTGATGCACTTATTGAGCCTCTCCTTGTACTTCTCCAGGAGTTTTTGCTGTTCGTCTATCTGTCTCCGCAGGTCACAGTTAGCCTGTGAAAGAAAGACAGCAGGGGCTGAGTCAGGGTTTGGTTTTGAAGTTGTAAACATAAGCAAATATGACATGTTGTACATTAGACAGTTGTCCTCTCATGCACTAGAGTATGGACGCTGAACTCACCCTGAGCAGGTCATCTATCCGGCCCTCTTTCTTTTCCAGGTCCAGACTCTTGTTGCTCTCCAGAGCTGCAAGTTTCAGGCCTGTTAACTCCGTCTGAAAGATTCAGACAGAGAGGAGCCAGTCAGACGTGCATCAATAAATGTACTTTAAAGTGTTTTGTTGTGAGTATGTCATGTTGCGTCATGTTACCTGGACACACTTGCTGGAGGAGGCTTTAGGATTGTGTTCCCCAAAACACAGACTCGTAGGAGAGGAGCTATTCTGCCGGATCTACAGATAAGACGCAGAGTTTGACATCCACCTTATGTGCAAAATAATTCATCAATAATCCCTGTGCTTGATCAATAATTCTAGTGCTGGTGAAATACTTACAATTGAGCCCGGGGCAGAGTGTGAGTTCTGCGGCGAGCGGCGAGCTGATGGGAGAGCTCTGACTGGACTGGAGCCATTCCCACCCTGGAACTTTGCAGAAAGAAATGGACAAACTTAAAAAATCTGGTCCAAACATAACAAGTATCGTAACATTTTGGAACAATAGAAAAGTTGCTCTTATACTCACATCAAAGTAGTCGCTGATCTTGGGCCCACGTGTGGAAGTCTTCCCTGCATTGAAAATTGAACAAAGGCTTAACGCAAGTTACCAGTAAAGTAACAAAACAAAACAAAACAAAAAGCCTTTGATGGGGAAAGAAAGTCTAGTAGTTCACTTTAGTGAGAACTGTTGAAAATAATGACTTAGTATCTCAAAATAAGGAGAAACTTTCTCAAAATAATGATGTAGTCATTCTGAGGTAATTACTGCAAAATAACATACTTTCTCAAAAGATACTAACTTTGTATCCAAGTCATTATTTTGAGATTATTTTTACAATATAATGGTAGAATTATCACACATAGTAATGCATGCTAGATGCCGACATTATACTGATGCCTCGCAGGTGTCAGTCATACCTTGACTACTTTCTGAATAGGTGTCAGCTTTCCTCTTCCTCCCTCTGGACGATTCAGAGTGCTTCTTCTCCGGGGTCTGTGAATCGATACGAAATAAGAGCGAGAGGAAATAAGAAAGGCATAAATCCCTTGTGTTTTACCTAACAAAGGTGGTACTAGTGGTGGTGTTGAGCAGGAAAGAGCAGCAGGAAGAAAAGAGTACATACTGAGTAGGCAGGGGAGCTCCCTCTTTTCAAATCAGAGTTCTAGGAAGAGAGGAGAAGGAGAGGTGGAGGTAGTGGGAGAGACAGAGAGAAAGACGAGTGGGCAGAGTATATGGAGGTACTGAGAACATGCAGCTGCGTCTAAACAGGCTTCAGTGTTGGTATCCGTTTGTTTAATTTCTTTTGTTCCGTCTCCTCAAAATAAACAGTCATCCATGCCCATTGTAATATGTCTGTGTGTGCGTTTTACCTCGGACTCCTTGTCGCTCGAAGAGCCCAGACTGCCGTAGCTGTGGTTGGAGGACTCATTGGCCAGACCCTGCACACAGTGACAAAACAAACAAACAAAGTCACGTACAACATGAAAATATTCTCCACAGGTGTTGTTCTATGCAAGGTCAGCGGCCCCATGAAATGTAAACAAAAGTAGAACAAAGCATGAGGGCAGGCCTCTCGTCTGACACGTCTGATAGGAATCTGGATCAGTTTTTAGGTGTGTCACTTGGCTCTTTTCCCACAACATGCACTTTTCCAGGAAGCTTGCATCCTTTTTAGGAAAACGGGAACTTTTACCTGCTTTTCCACGACGGGAACCGGGGTGTGGTTTTTATTTTCTGCCAATAAAAAGTCCCTGTTACTAAGGGCAGTACTTTCTGATGGAACTATCATGAATGAGTTAGTCACTGGAGTTAGTCACTGATGAACACAAGCCTCCCGACTGCTACAACTCGTGTACAGCATTTTTCTGCTGCAAGTAAGCACTGGTTAACGCTAGTTTATATTTGGTGCAGCCTCCAATTGCTGAATTAAGCGGATGTGGTTGCGCTGTATCCTGCTCAGGACAGTGCTCTGGAAAAGGCGTTGCCAAAAATTGCCCATGAGGAAGAAAAGAGATGTCTGTTTTTGCCTTCAGCACATCTTATCGGGAGCGCAACCGCAAGTCACGCCTTTCCCCCACACCAAAAGAGAAATTTCTGAAAAATATACAATACATGAAGGCGATTAAATCATTATTAGTCTCTCGTTTCATATAGCCAGCTGGCGTTTATAAGCTCTATGCGTATGTGCCTGAAAGCTCTCTTGTATTGTGACTACAACACTAGTTTTCATCTCTTTACAACGTGAAATTAAAGGAAATAAAGTTTTATTTATTTATTTTTTATACTTGATCGACTTTTTCCTTTCAATAGAGATTCAAAAGTTCAAACATGCAACTATACAACATGATATTGGTTCATAAGAACACATTTGAGAGAAATCATCTCATCATTAGGAAGAAAAATAATTAAAATAGTTTATTTTTTAAAAAAGGTTATGTTATCTTATAAAAGTATCCTGTAAAAGTATCCGAGAAAAGTTACTTACATTTCTCTGTAAA